>NC_085965.1:15544400-15844400 GCF_910591565.1 Cydia splendana | reverse complement strand
CAACAGTCTGCTTCAGCTCATTCCTGGAAATCCCGCTGGTACACTCTGGAGGCACTGGAATGACCTACATATGGGATCTAGAGGCACGGTATATAATTTAATGTAAACAGTTATTGTGATTTTAATGTTAATTTAATTTATTTTTGATTTAATTTCAATTTAATTTCAATTTAATTTCAATTTAATTTCAATTTAATTTCAATTTAATTTCAATTTAATTTCAATTTAATTTCAATTTAATTTCAATTTAATTTCAATTTAATTTAATTTTAATGTAATTGTGTTGACATGTATTTTTAAGTTTATTTTTAATTTTATTATGATGTTATTATTGTTTGTAATTATGTATGGGTATATTTTTTGCCTGAAATAAAGAATTTGATTGATTGATTGATTGATTGATATGTCACAGATTTCAATTGTTTGGTTGAGTTAAATCTAATGCCCGTGTTACAACAACGCTATATGCTACATTTAATTACTTTTTTAACTTATTTTTTTTTTCACAAAAGCAAAAAAAAAAATTTTTTTTTGAAAATTAACTATGCCATTTAGTTAACGACCATACCCCGAAGTTAACGGAATTCAATAAAAACACGGTGTATTACCTACTAGTATACTAAGGTGAAAATATGTATTTCGGAAAACTGATTAGGTAGGTACTTAATGAAGTTTTGAAAATAGTTTGGCATTATATCTTAACGTATGAATAAGTTTAAGCCTTACTACCCTCCTACGGGCTACCGCTGATGTTACACTGTCCTATATATTATACTACTATTTGCGTTACACCTCCTTCAACGTTAAATAGGTAAGTATGTTCTGGTTGACGATTTTTTATTAAATTTATAGGTACCTAATTCGGGTATTCTTACAGTACACACCAGAAACTCTGTCTAGATGGTCCTTCGGCCAATCCTCGGTAAGCAGGCATTGCGCCGCCAGAAGTTGGGTGATCAGGTTCCCAAACACTGTGCCCGCAGAACCCTGGCTGTATGAAGCACAGGGATGCTCCAGGCATACCATGGTTTTTGTTACTGGAAGAAGGTACGAGGATAATAAGCATATTTTTGTTATTATAAATTAATGTAATGACAGTTAATAATAATTTTATAAAAATGCTATAAATCGATTAAGAAAGAAATACCAGATTTTTGGGCAAACTAAACTGTTGTGAGGGTCAGCTAAATGCATATTAAACTAGGTTGCGAGTTTGATATTGAATAAAATACAGCGCACTATCAAGAACAATTATTATTCTTGCGGATTGCGATAGTGTGAAGGTTTAATGATCCCGTACGCTTCTATTTAGTATACGAATTAAAAGTTAGATGGCGCTGTTCCATGTAGTAAAAACGCTAAATCATGCTCTTATAATTTTACTTAGTAGGACAATGACCCAAGGTACTTATATTTTGCGTTTAGTTACCGAATCTCACACCAGATGGCACTGTTCCGTGTTTTTTCTGAATCGCGTTGTTAAGAATTTTCTGGGAATGATGACTTATATTTTTATTGTGTATTTAGTTATCGAATTATAAGCTAGAGGGCCCTGATTCGAGTTATAAAATTCCTCAATCGCGCTGTCAACATTTTTTAAGCCCCAGCCAGACTCAGACAAATACATGATATTGAAATTACACACACAAGTAGACGAAATATGTACAGCATAAAAAACGGAAAAGACAAAAATGGGAAATTGCATGTATTTTTTTACAAATCGGAGGTCTGATTTTGGAGCGAACTACTAGTATACGCATTGTATAAGTATATGAAAATGATATTTTTTATTGTACTTACTTTGTACGATAAATACTATACAACAACTGGTCTACGCACTAGGAAACTAGAAATTATAATGGCCACAGTTATTGAGAGGCACCTAGCCGGCTATTTATAAAACTGTATACATTAAAGACATTGACTCTAATCGAGTAATCAGCATAATGGTTTGCAAATATATTACCCAATGAAAAATAAAGGCGATACGATACCATGTAAACATCGAACATACCTATTAAAGATAGTGATAGTTTTTTGATTACCTAATCCGCAAACAGACACTTTATTATTTTTTATTTTTATGATATAACGATAGGATATTTTCATACTAGTCAAATCAGTTACTTTTTTAGAACTGTCAAAATGATTTGCTGATATATGGCTGATATGGAATTTGTATGAAACATTACATCGTGACGTCACGGTCAACTCACCTACTTTTTATATTTCTATCCGATTTATTAAATAGAACTTGTGTTTAAAAATAACTCCTATCTGTGTTTTTCTAATAATTATCTGGTGCTTTATTTCATGCATGGTGTAAAATAATTTATTTTAAATACAGTATAATACCCTATGGTGGTATAGTTGATGCTGACTGCGCAATAAATAGTAGGTACTAGGTATTACCTGGTATTACATAATGACTTAAGAGTAACATGAACCTAGCCGCGCCATACAATCGAAGTTACGAATACAAATACTCTTTTATCTTTATTGCACACCTCAATATAAGAAAACAATACAAAAGAAAACAGAAATACAAGCAGAGGTAAACAACAGGCGGTCTTATCGCCAAAAAGCGATCTCTTCCAGGCAACCTTTGGGTAGCGGAATTAGGTGTTGCAAATGCAAGGAATGAAACCTAATTAACATGGAAATAAAAATAAACAAAATAAAAATACATAAAGTGTCATTCTATGGAACTTGCTAATAGTAGGAGATCCCACATATATGGTCGACCTTCACCAATCTGTCTGACGGATGAAACTATGAAAATATGAAAGAAAATATGTTCTAGAACATAAATAAATAGGGTTGCCTAAAGAAATATGGTCAAGGCTATTTTTAATAAATTTTTGAAAAAAAAATTTGGTCGTCAAATTTCACCGATTTGTCTGACGAACGAAATAGGTTTCAATAGAAAGTATACAACTTGTACAACATAAATAAACCAGGTTGCCTATCTTTTTCCGGTCACTATTATGTGGTTGCCGTGTTTAAAGAGGAGATTTTATATCCATATTTTATTCGATAATTGCACTCATCTGTCTGACCCTTGAATTATACATCAAAATGATGGTAATTTTATTTCAAATACAATGGTGTAGGGTTGCCTGCGAAAATCCGATCACAAATAAGGGTTGCCAGGCTTTTAAATAAAATAAGAAGGGAAGACTTTTAGCGATAACTCATAAACGGCTTAACTGATTAAGTTTGTTTTAATTTTATTTGAATGAGTTTTCTAGGCACTATTTTCATGATTTTTTTCATATTTTTTGGACCGATGGTACAAAAGTTAGAAGGAAAAACCTTTTTTATTTCTAAACGATTATTTCCGAAATGATTCACTTTATCAAAAAATGTTGTTTAATGACCCCTACTTATTTTGAATGGCCTATCCAACGACACCTCACGCTATAAGGTTGAAACGATAAAAAAATTGTCACACACATGTTGTTTCTTTCGAAGCGATTATTTCCGAAAGTATTCACTTTATCAAAAAATGTTCTTCTAAAACCCCTATTCATTTTAAAAGACCTATCTAACGAAATCCAACACCATAGGGTTGACATGAAAAAAAAAAACCTTACATACAGTTTGTTTCTTTCGAGGCGATTATTTCCTAAGATATTCACTTTATCAAAAAATGTTTTATAAAAACCGTATTTATTTTAAAAGACCTATCTAACGACATGTCACACTATGGGATTGAAGCGAAAAAAAAATTGTCACATACATTTTTTTCTTTTTTTTCGTTTGATACCTATGTTGTGAGATGTCATTTGATATAAGTTTTAAAATGAATAAGGTTCTTCAAAAATAATTTTTAGATAAAGTGAATATTTTAGGAAATAATCGCTTCGAAAGAAACAAAATGTATGTGAGGATTTTTTTTTCGTTTCAACCCTATGGTGTGGGATGTTGTTGGATAGGTCTTTCAAAATGAATAGGGGTTTTAGAAGAACGTTTTTTGATAAAATTGAATTTTCGGAAATAATCGCTTCGAAAGAAACAAAATGTGTGTGATAATTTTTTTATCGTTTTAACCTTATAGTGTGGGGTGTCGTTGGATAGGCCATTCAAAATAAGTAGGGGTCATTACACAACATTTTTTGATAAAGTGAATCATTTCGGAAATAATCGTTTAGAAAAAAAAAAGGTTATTCCTTCTAACTTTTGAATCATCGGTCCAAAAAATATGAAAAAAATCATGAAAATAGTGTTTAAAAAACTCATTCAAATAAAATTAAAACAAACTTGATCAGTCAAGCCGTTTATGAGTTACCGCTAAAAGTCTTCCCTTCTTATTTTATTTAAAAGCCTGGCAACCCTTATTTGTGACCGGATTTTCGCAGGCAACACTATACCTTTATATTTGCAATAAAATTACCATCATTTTGATGTATAATTCAAGCGTCAGACAGCTGAGAGCAATTATCGATATAAAATCACCTCTTTAAACACGGCAACCACATAATAGTGACCGGAAAAAGATAGGCAACTTAGTTTATTTATGTTGTACAAGTTGTATAAGTACTTTCCATTGAAACTTATTTCGTTCGTCAGACAAATCGGTGAAATTTGACGAAAAAAATTTTTTTTTTCAAATATTTATTAAAAATAGCCTTGACCATATTTCTTCAGGCAACCCTATTTATTTATGTTCTGGAACATATTTTCTTTCATATTTTCATAGTTTCATCCGTCAGACAGATTGGTGAAGGTCGACCATATATGTGGGATCTCCTACTATAACTATGTAAACAAGTCACTTGTACATTCTCATTTTAAACAGTCACCGCCACACCGCTGAGCTACGGCACAGAATAATTAATAGTACTACCGTACAGAAAGGAAACTTCCTACAAAAACGAAGTTTGACAGCGGTTCAGGGTCGAATCATGCTGTCCCTTTCTAATATATGGCACTATCCCTTTCGGCTATTTAGGGTTGTCAAAAATCAAGTGATTATCTTATCTGTGGTCGTGCACGCAAAAGGAAGTCAAGTGGTGCCAACCCTAATAATTGCTCGGAGCAATGCTGAGCCGAGCGGAGCCGAGTTTGACCGAAGTCATGAGTTTCGCACCCCTGGCTACGGTCGTAGCGCTACGGTTCCCGGTATGTATAGAGAGCGGAAATACTTCGTAGAGACAAAACGAAAACGTGTCGTTATTAGCGCTGAAAGGGTTAAAATTCGATAACTTTCGTCAGTTACTAATTTCATGAAGGTATTTAGGTGTTTGAATTAGCCTCTAAATACCTACAGGCTATTTATTATGTTACTTAGGCCCACTTGCACCATCCCACTAACCCGGGGTTAAGCGGTTAAACCGCTAACCTAGTGTCAAATTGTACTGGTAATTAAACCGTGGCAACTCCAGGTTTAACCGGTTAACCCCGGGTTAGCGGAATGGTGCAAGTGGGCCTTAGGTATATATAATTTTTTGCTAATTAATGAAGGCTTTATAGTGCGTGTTCAGATATTATTGAGCACCTCGGCTGCTCCGATATATCAGATGGCGACTGTACCTACAGGTTGATAATTCGTTCACGTCGTTCATGAAGATTTGGTGAATCTATATATAGGTACCTACTTACCTTGATTAAAAACCGAACGTAAACACCAATATTATTTTATCTGCCTATTTATTAAATAAAGCCTTAGGTAATCTCTTTTAAGTGGAAACATTTACCTTATTAACTTAATTAGGTACTTACACACCAAAACTTTTATTCTCCAACATTTCTGTTCTATTTCTGTGCTATTGTTATACAGTGAAACCTGGTTAATTGGCACCTGGATAAATGGAAAACCTCAATAATTGCAACCAAAAGTCCGGTCCCGGTCCCTTGAGAGAAAAGGCCTCTATAATTGAAATTTTGGAACCTCTATAATTGGAATTTAGATTTTAGGGCTTTTCGTAATTTTGCCTCTGTAATTGACCACGTCGCAACTAAGACCTCTATAATTGACACTGTGCTAAAAAAATCCGTTATTTTTGCTCTCCTTTTTACCTCTATTATTGAAACGAGTCTTACTTATTACCTCTGTAATTGAAATAATGTAGTTGTAGACAGCAGAAAAAATATTTTAATAGCAATGATCATTTTATTTATATCTTCATCCAGAATTCCATTTATTTATTGGGTATCTATCACAGCCTGTAGTAGGTGAAATATTTTTTATTAAATCAAAAACAAAGTATGCTTTTTACATTCCAATAAAACTTTCTTCTACAATTCAAAGGAATTTTTTAAACCCAAATGATTAATAATAAAATAAAGTAGTAATTAATGTAGTGTAAAAGTGCAAGTATAGAAGCTATATATAGACCAGAAACCCAGAACGTAAGCGTGTAAATCTACTTTCAATGGTTATTTGCACCTCCATAAAAGAAATTTGTCAGAACGCAACCTCTATTAATGAAAACCTCTATAATTGACACAACGATTTTTTGAACCTCGTTAATTGACACGACCTGCTTAAATGAAAAACCTGGTTAATTGACAAAAAATGGCCGGTCCCTTGAGATTGCAATTATCCAGGTTCCACTGTATTTCCCTAAATAGTACCAAGTTGAATCGCTCAAGCTATTTCCTAATGTGCCCTGTATCACAATACCCAGTGAGACGAGCTTGATTGTTAGTTAGCCCCACCGTATCAATTACCAATCATCTTAACTAGGATGTGTCTAAGATATTGATCTGTCAATTACTCTTAGTACTGATGCGTGGGAGGGTACTTAGGGTGCTCGAGCAAACAGATTAATTGGGTATATCTGATAATGATAAGGGTGGCTAACCAAGATGACAATCGAGTCGCTTAACTTCCCACTCGGGTAAATCGAGTTATTCCCACTAGTTACCACCAGTATTGAATGCTAACAATATTTTGGTGGTAACTACTGGGAATTTTTTTCCCACCTTTTACCACTGGTAACTACTGGGAAAAAAAATTCTCACTAGTTACCACCAACTCGTGGTAACTAGTGAGATTAGTTTTAGTAGTTAGTTTATTTATTAGTTACCACTGGTAAAAGGTGGGAATTTTTTTTCCCAGTAGTTACCACCAAAATATTGTTAGCATTCAATACTAATAAAAACAGTATAAATAGTATAGTATAAATGTAGCGTGCTGTGATAAATAATTATGTGTCAGTTAGTGATTCAGTAAACTGCTTTAAAAGTGATCAAAAATATTAAAACAGTTTTACCGGTATAAGTGTAAAAACTGTTATAATAGAACGAAATGAAGTAGCTGTAAATAATAAAACGAAATCAGTTGTCAGTTTTTGACTGATTTGTTTGTTCGTTTGTATAAATATGTAATTCAATTTACAGTTAAAAAGATAAATTTAATCCGAATAATAAGTTAATGTCTACTTAACTAGAATGAGACTCTTCTATTTTAGTTTTTACACTTATACCGGTAAAACTGTTTTAATATTTTTGATCACTTTTAAAGCAGTTTACTGAACCACTAACTGACACGTAATTATTTATTAGAGCACGCTACATTTATACTATACTATTTATACTGTTTTTATTAGTATTGAATTCTTACAATATTTTGGTGGTAACTACTGGTAAAAAAAAATCCCACCTTTACCAGTGGTAACTACTGGGAATAAAAATTCCAAGTAGTTACCACCAAGCCGAGTTGGTGGTAACTAGTGGGATTTTTTTTCCCTGTAGTTACCAGTGGTAAAAGGTGGGAAAAAAATTCCCAGTAGTTACCACTGGTAAGAACTTGGTGGTAACTAGTGGGAATTACCCGGTAAATCTATCCGTCAGATTATGCGATTTTGGTGTTAAGAAAAGGTAATAGGGTAGATATTTGCTGAGAGGTTCGAATAGATTTACCCGACTTTGAAGTTAAGCGACACAATTATTGATAAAAAACGCCAAACGACGAAAAATATTCCCAAAAGTGAAATAAATCCAGCTAGTATCGGAAATTTATGGATTTTTATGGCGTGATTGTACTACCGCCTATGCAAAAGGTATGCGCGTTACGCGCCTTGCAATTTTTTAATTTATCTGGGTGCCTAGCCAACATGCCAATCGTTTACGCTCCGTAGCGCTAAATAAACGCAACGGTCTTTGTCGCACTAATATTGATGAGCGATTAGTTAGATTACTACGCTACGCTACGGAGCGTAAACGATTGGCACGTTGGCTAGGCATACTGATTGGTCTTGATCATTTTAGGTCTAAATTTATTCGCTTTAGTTTCACTGAATCAAAACATCATGTTGTAACCGCCCAACTAAACAGTAGAAGATAAGATTAAGATCACGAGATGAAACGATAGTCAACCGCAACTTTTGACCGCCACAGACGGCTGTGGACGTCATCGGAAAGTCTTGCAAATGGCGCCAACGACGGCTACAGCCGTCAGCTTCGCAAATGCAATACGGACTTACGCGGGACTCCGTAAAGTTCAATTTCGCTTAAATAATCGCGATCACGGCGTCCGGGGCACAGCATATGCCTTCGCAGTCTGGCGTTCAAAGGTTTAACGTTCACAATGGGATTCAACGCGTGCAGTAAAGCGTAATTATAAATAGACAAAGGAAACGATAGCGGAAATTAATGGTGCTGTTATTGATGGAGTTTCATACCCTCGTTTGCTTATACTGGAAGATTAATAAGTTTACATTTTTTAGGTATATTCTTTGAAATAAATTAATTATTCCTACCTAAGGATTATACCGCGTATTAATTTAAAATACATCAATTAAGTACATCATTCGTCAATGAGGTTTCGAGTCCTTTACCAGCACTTGATGTCACGGGTAGACTAATCACTAAATTATTTTACTTCATGGATAACTATTGCGGCAAGCGAAGACTCCTTTCCAGTTAAAGTTAAGTTTACCAGAAATGGCAAATATAAACTGTTGTTGAGATCATGTTTGTTTAATTAAAAAATGCGAGATTACGAAGTAATGATGGTAAATTGGTTTGTTTACATTATTCCCAATTGCTATTGAACACCGATTCTCTTAGACTTATATCGACCGGGATATGAACCGTGATTACCTTTTGTATTGATTTCGAGCTCCCGATATTTCGACGCAGTTACATGCATCTTGTTCATGTATCGAGAGCTCGAAAACAATACAAAAGGTAATCACGGTTGATATCCCGGGCGATATAGGTAAGCCTAGTGACACTAACCGTGAATCATGCTGTCACCGATTTTATTATTGTCACCGACAGTTGAAGAGTTTAAAATTTAAACCTCTAGACAACTAGGGTTCACACAAAACAATGAGTAATAAAAACACACCAAATTGAAAAACTTATATATTTTAATTAAATAGTTACATTAATCTTTACAGTTTCTCCCTAGGCTAGTGACGCATCGATGCATTTTATTGGTCAAAAATTAATATATTAAAAAATAATTTATCTACATAATCGGTAAACATAATCATAAATCAATAACCATTTGAACCTGTTCTAAAGTTAATAAGGCGAAAAAAGTCCCGTGTTGCCAGAGTAAGCGAGGCCGAGACAAGCGTGTCAAAAGTCGTGTAAAAATATTGCTTACTGGCGGCTTAGCACGGTCGCGTTTTTATCCCTTGTCACCATGCCTGTCACGTTCTAACAAGTATGTAAGTGCGAAAGGGACGCGCATAGTGATAGTCGATAAAAATGGAACCGTGCTGAGCCCGCAGGTGTTGATATTTTGTAAAAAATGTGGATGCGATGATACTCTACTGGCAACACAGTCGTACAAACTGTATACAATTTACTTGACATGATCAATACTAATAAATGAGGGTGGTAAAATAACTAAATACACAATATAAATTGGAATAATTTGTACGCAACTCAAGAAGGGTTGACCTAGCTAAGTATCTTGCGTATATATATTGTCGGATACGGTGCTCCAAACATTTTTGGTGATTATAATCTTCATTCTGGCATTAGCCTCTGCCAATGTTTAAATGGTACAGAATGCCGTATCATACAATACAAGATCCTTGAACTGGACGTAGAAGCTTGTTCCTGTGGACTTTCTTGCCATCTAAAAGTTAGGGCAATTTACGCAAGGGTATATTAAGTATAGTATTAATTTCATTAAAATATCTACAAAAAACAAAGGCGAAAAAGCTCCATTAAACAACTTTGTTTGATGAAAAGTGCAACTGCTTCGTTAAACCAAAACTCACATTGGTTGTTAATCAATAAAATACTCACTTACCCTAACTTCCAGAGCTTAGTATTTTGGGAGTTGACAGTCATAGTACTAGCAAATCGTACTATAAACATGTTTTTTGTGATGGTGTCCGTATTTGATAATTATAGGAAAACCTCGGGCAAGTCCACAGGATTTGAGATGTCAGTGTTCTAACTTAACTTTAAATTTAATATTGACATGTTTCGCTGACAATTTCTTGCTTTTCTCGACTGCTAATAAAACTTTACACAACCCCATATGTCCTAAAAACAGGACATTATGATTACTTTATAATAGGAAAATAATCCGTAGAATAGAGGGGTATATAAAGTATTATTAATTGTACACGGGTACATAGCAACCGCGAGCCTCCAGGGCTGTCTATTTTTTTATAGCAATAGCAAAAAATCAAGAGATGTCCTCTACGATACACAATGTTATGGAGTCTAAGGCACGTCAAACAACATGAGACCTTACATCGTACGCCTGCTTGGACGTCTTCGCTGGGCCACCGCAGTACGTAGCAGCTTAGGGTGGTCCAATTTCTTTGTCTAATGTGTATTTGCATCTCACATTTTGCTCAGTGAGAATGAGACGCAATGCATATTGGACCAAGATATTGAACAGGTGGAATACCAACCTTAACCTTTTGAACGCCAAACGGCACATCCATTTGCCGTGCCACTGACGCCACGGGGGTAAAATGTAGTTTTGTGAATAAATAATGCCAACCTAAAAGTGGGGTGTTTTTCAGTAGATTTTCATCAAAAAACGATCGACGTCAAATGCCGTCTTTGGCGTCGTTGTCGCGATTTTGCGTTGACGTCAATTGCCGTCTGTGGCGTTCAAAAGGTTAATAACGAATTGATGCAATGGTATGTATACAAGTGTGTGAAAGAATCAATGTGTTAAATGGGTTATTATAATATTATTATATAATATAACACAAGAGCTAAATAATAAAAAGTTTTTTTGCAAGCGGGACCTTGAGAGGTTTAGGTGACGTAATATTTGATCATATATTTGCCTTCGTTTTGATACATTTGTTAACCAAAGTTCTCAAAGTATTAATCGTCACGTAAAGTATAGACTTTGTTAATTACGAAAAATGCATATATCTATGTAGTGACCCATAGCAAATTAACCGATTAGTAGTTATAATTAATTAACAAAAACTTTTAATTTATATTCATTATACTTGAGCAATACAGTCAGTAAACTGCTGGCATCTAATACTGAGAAGGTAATGTATGTATATAGGCTAATCTATATCCTTCGTGAAATCCATTGGCAAATATCATAATTATTAACTTCGCCTTAACAGTCTCGTTTTTTTAGTAATGTTCTTTATAAAATACATAATAAAAATGCAGCCCTTAAGATCGATTTTCCTAGGATAGCGGTGCCGTCATATAGCGGCCGTCTCCATACTAAATAATACGGCTAAATATGGATGTCGTAGTATTTGTATGGAGACGGCCGCTATATGACGGCACCGCTATCCTAGGAAACCAGAGCATTACCAAGGGTAAAAGGATGGTATTATTAATACAAATGCATGTATGATAGAGGTTCTCAAACTGCTATGTACTGCAATAGCCCTATAGAACCTTAAGTTAGTTTTACAATCATTTAAAAAGGCCGTCCTCACAATAAGCCAATCAATGCCAAATCGTTAATTTAGTCAACAATCTACAGTATTACACCTTTTTTAAAATTCTCTGCCGGCTTATACAGGATGGCCAAAAAATAAGTGCATTTCCGTTGCCAGGGAGGTTTTGGGATTACACTGAGCAACTTTTACTATGGGACCAACCCCGAAATCGCGAAAAGAAAATTACCCTTCCATAGAAAATGGAGCAGCCAAAATGTATGAAACAGCCAAATTTTTTCTTCGCGATTTCGAGGTTGGTCCCAAAGTAAAAGTTCCTCAGTATAATCCCAAAACCTCCCTGGGAACGGCAATGCACTTATTTTTTGGCCAACCTGTATATAAGTCGGCATATGTGGCTTTCCATTACAGAAGGGTCCAAGCCTTCAAGTGCAATAAGGACGTTTCCATCTGAAATTCCAATATAAATTCTGATAAAAAGGTCCTTATTGCAGAAGCAAAAGGACCCTTCGCTGTTGGAAAGCCACATAAGGCTATCTCAGTTCTTTGTAGCGTAATGTGAGGAAGGCCTAAGGACCAGGCTAAAGGACTGAAATAAACACCGTAGCGACCTCAAGCCTGTTCTAACCAATTATTTTCAAATATCAATTTAATCATTACAAAAGTTGAATTTTAGTTTAGAACTACAATCTATGTTATGTTTAAAGTTCATTTCAAAACGATTCAAGAGACGATCATCCTCATGTATGTTATTCTCGCCACCCGTAAGAATTACACTGAACTCCATCATCCTTTGTTAATGATTCCTAATTTAAAATCAATTTGAAACAATCTTCAACATAACTTTTGTTTGTTTTCATACGATATTTTTTTCTTTCTTATTTACCCCCAAAATTGTCGTACAGTTAGAACCCTACGTCACAGCTTTATCCAGTCTATATAAAAACTTCATTTACATATGTATACCTCATACTGTGTAATTTATTTACCTTTTAAATAGGAATCAACGAAAAACACCATAATTTTCAATTTTATTTACAAAATTCCTGACATCCACCTACAATAAGATGTATATGCAGTAAAAATAAAATGCATTAGGTATGGTAGTTTTTCCTTGGTCTCCATTGTTTATCCTACACCACCTCACTGGCTGTATTGACATGTTTCCCACTCACCATACGCAAAAAGAAATAAACATAATTGATATACATAATTTAAATAGTGCTAATGACAAGAAATTTATTAGACGAAGAAATACTAGAGGACTGAGCATTAACTCTGGTGAACTGCATAGGTTAATGGGTTAATTTGATCAAATTATTACTTATACAGACATAATTTTTTCACTACTTAAACTTAACACAGGGAATAGTACTAATGATGTAATGATGAAGTAGTGGTACAGAAATTTATCGCTATACACTCTGTTAGCACAGAAGTATGTTGCGATATATTTGGCCACTTTGACACTATCTATTTGATGCTAACTGTACCACTAGGTATCATTAGTCAATTTTGGCGTGTTGTTACTATTGTCAATATTTATTGACGATATATTTGTGATTTTATTTATTTTGATTATGCCGATCACCAGAGTCAGAGTACAGTTCTATATGTGTCAGAAGTCGTTACTATATTTAGTAATTGTTCAAGAGTTAAGTGAAGAAATTAGAACTAAAAATCGGCCTTCAGACCATGGCTCCGTGTCACAACCCGCCGAGATATATTCAACATTGAAAAGATCTATAAAAAAAATGTACTGTCTGAAAAATCTTGTTAAAAACGCTGTCTATTTTTGTGATAATGATTGTGTTGCATTATGTATCACGAATAATGAATACTTGAATAGTAATAGTCGCCATAAGAAGTAATAACCAAGCTTCGCTTAGTCAAACTGTTGAATTACCCACTTTTTAAATAATGCTTACAAGTTTCAAATCAAGACACCCGAAGGCGCTATGATTTCAAAACCAGAGTTAAAAATTATAAAAGAATTGTAAAGCCTCAGAATAATTCGTGGTTATATTTGACAGCCGATACAGATCGCCATTCAGCGCTAACGCGTATAAATCACGCGGAAACTCTGGCTGACAAAAGTTTATAATCCAGTTACCACAAAGGCGCCGTACAGATTGACTTCAGCTGTCAAACTAGGGCACGACTTTTTTCCTTAGTCATTTCCTCTTCTACAATAAATAACTCTTTACCGAAACGAAATCGGAAGCCGGTAACATCCATGCGTGTGGCGCGGGCTTAAGGTGGACGTATGTTACATGTGGCATATCTCGACGGCGGCCGGAGTCGGCCAGGCGCGGAGGCGTGACGTCATCGGCGAGGTAGCGATGCGCACGAGTTGCGGTCACAGCGCGGGCGCGTTCATTGCTACCGACCTGAAAATATAACAATTTTGATTTATACGCAATATTTTGTAGTATATTTTTACAATCGATCCATAAGTTTATTAAGTTTTTATTAGAAGTAAGGACATCTGTCCTAAGTGCCCAGAATACTATGAGATTGATCGTTATTTGTTTGTTAGCGATTATTAATGTCTGTCATTTTAATATTGCCAATTATAATGTATATTGTATTCTGACAGATATTTTTAACGTGACATCGTTTTTAAAAAAGACTCCCACCATCAAAGCTTCACGCCAAAATTCCGAATAATAATCCATTTGCTGTCGCCATATAGGAAAATAAATTAAAAATAATATAAATATTTTAATATTTCGTCTCTCTCATTCTCCAAAGGTCTAAACTTGTCAGCTAAAAACGACCGCAAATACGTAGACTAGAGTGAGGCAATACAGTGGCAACTGGCAATACTAGTATATAGTGTTGTGTTGTGCGTATAACCTCCTTAGGCCCAAGGTCCTACCTATAGTACTTATTCAGTTCGATGAAATTTAAACCATAATATGTATATTCAATTGGAAAATTTATTAAAAAGGTGTCGGAACGTCTGATAGGTGTCTCGGGTGACCACAGATCGGGCTCCTTCTTTGAGCAGAGGTTGAGTCTGGCGGAGCAGAGAGGTAACGCCGCCAGCATTCTGGGGTCTATGCCAGAAGCAGGGGATTTGGGGGAGGTATTTTATATTTAGTAGTATTTTAGTTTTAGTCCCTTTAGGTTTTAAGGTTTAGTTTTAAGGTATTAATTTTGTATTTTTTTTGAATATATTAATGTATTTTTGATCAATAAAAAATGACACATTAAAAAAAAGTTGGAACAGAGTTGCATTTTGTATCGTTAAATTTTCAAACAAATAAAAATCAACCCTATTACCTGCACTATAGGTTCAAATTTCATTGGCAAATGTTGGGTTTTGCATTAGTATGGATAGTGGTGTACCTGTGGGCGGCTAGGAGAGGAAGGGGTTGGGCGTGTGCCTGTTGTTGGGCGGCGACCACGGCGACTGCGAGCGCGGCGCCGGCACCGGCGCAGGCGCCGCCCAGGGGTCCATCGCCGCTGCAAGTAACAACATACATTACATTTTTGCTCATAAAATACTGTACACTGAGAAAATATTTTCTGAGAATGGCCATAAAGTCGTTTATGCACGCGCGTTCGAAAATTTAGATATGTAACGAAAATAAAATCGCCAAAAAACCTTTTTAGCCTATAAATTATTAGTCCATAAAATTCCAAATAACCCTTTATGACGTAAGGGTGTCAGATATTATGCGAAATGGAACTCTATAACTTTGAAACAATGTTCATAATCATGTGAGAAATATATTCCCTCTGCTTGATCAAGGCTTAACACGTTCAGTCCAGTGCCCCATATATGGGGCACGATGAACTATCTCCACACGTCCGTGCTCCACTTATGGGTCACTATAGCATGGACGTGTGATGAAAGTAATTTGCATGGACGTACGGGGAAATCGAAACATTTTGTATGGGGACTGTGAACGTGTTAATATTGTTTAACTAGCCTTTAATCGCGACTGCCGGTAAAAAGCGACGACCGCATTATAATAGCGTGGCTTATTGTGCCCGCTTGTAACTGAATAACAAAAGTCAGAAGACGTATAAGTATCCTTTTGGCCTAAAGCGAGCTTTATTTGTGCTAATATTATTAATAACCTGGTGCATTACCTGCAGCCGGGAGCGGCGGATAGCCGGGGAAGGCGGGCGCTGCTGGCGCGGCCGCCGACGGGAATGACATCCCACTGAGGCCCATCTGTTGCTGCTTCAACTCGTTGATGGACAGCTTAGCCTGAAATATATTCATTTTATGATTATACATACATATAATCACGCCTATTTCCCGGAGGGGTAGGCAGAGACCACGGATTTCCACTTGCTACGATCCTGACATACCTCTTTCGCTTCCTTCACTTTCATAACATTCCTCATACACGCTCGCCGGTTTAGGGTGCTCTTGACCTGGCCTTTCTTCAGGATTTCCCCGATCTGATCAGAGAAAGTCCGCCGAGGTCTACCCCTTCCAACTCCCAATTCCATTTCTCCCTTATACACTCTCTTTGATTCTCTTTATGATTATAATAATGTTGATAAGGGCTTGTGCACAAATCACGCGAGGTTCGATAGGGGGAGGGGAGGGTCACGAAAAAATCACGATAGATCACGTTGGAGGAGGGGGGGTATAAGGAGACCTCACGTGTATTTTTCTACAGTGAACGAAACTAAGAAAAAAAAACCTACCACATGAGTAGATACTTTTTCTCGGTTTCGTTAAACATAAATCTTCACTCTGCACTTCAAAATAGCGAGTCAGTTTAACGAAAATAGAAAAATAAACAAGATTTTCTATATACAATACTATTTATCTTAAAATTAGGTCGAATGAAAAAATTCAAAAAAATACACGTGAGATTGTGTGGGGGAGGGGGGTAGCCAAAAACCTCACCAAATATCACCAAGGGGGAGGGGGGATCAATAAGTAGCCGAAAACACCTCGCGTGATTTGTGCACAACCCCTAATATGCCACAAAAGTTGTATAAGGGTGGTATTCCACCTGTCCAATTTCTTTGTCCAATGTCATTGCCTCTCACTCTCTCATTAAAGCAAAATGTGAGACGCAATACATATTGTACAAAGAAATTGGATAGGTTAGTTCAATTTATATTTGGTCACTCTCACAGCACTATGATTATATACACACAAAGGCACTGATTT
The DNA here is from genome assembly GCF_910591565.1 of Cydia splendana. NCBI lineage: Eukaryota > Metazoa > Arthropoda > Insecta > Lepidoptera > Tortricidae > Cydia > Cydia splendana. The sequence continues at coordinate 15,827,441 of NC_085965.1, read as the reverse complement.
TGACGTCATACGTTTAACCATAGTCTAATAAAACATGGTCTTCTCTTCCCAGAGTGACACAAGCCTACGTCACAATAATATTGCCACTTTATATAGCGCTATCGGATATTATCATATAGCGCTGTCGCATGATGACGTAGGCTTGTGTCAGTCACTTGGTCGGAAGAGAGTACCAGGCGGAGTATATTATTATACCATGCATTTAACTTTATTAAAATGATGACCTAGTGCGGATAAGTCGGCCGCATTTTTCTAATGACAGGGTCTGATTTTCCCAACCTCCCTGCGATGTTAAAAAGCGAAGGTAAATTTATCAAGTTAATAACACGAATCCATCAGCCTGCAGATTTTAAGGATCATTGATCGAAATGTACGGTCGCCATCAGATATATCGGAGCGGCTAAGGTCCTCACAAATATTTGTACACGCCTCTATTGTCAAGACGTTAAGCTCTGGTTTTCACGGAAAGCGGTGCCGTCATATAGCGGCCGTAATACAGCGGTGAATGACGTCACTAGAACGTTGCCTATTTTACTACTATATATTTTATACTATAAATTTGATATGTATAATAACCCAATGGAATAATATTAACATCAATAAATTGCTCTGATAATTAGATTAAGATTAATTACGATTCATAAGAGCTTGTTGCTAGGCCTACATGAATAAAGTATATTTTGATTTTGATTTTTAAACCAAATGGCGCGGTTTCTAGGAAGCGGTAGGTTCAGCGGTAATCGACACCGTAACGTCAAAAAGCGGTGCCGCCATTTGCATGACGGCCGTCTTGACGGTGTCGATAGTTTCGTGAACGTTTTATTTGATAGCGGTGAAGCCATTTCTACCAAAATCTCAAATGCACCTTCTGTACCACGAGATTTGAATAAATTATCTTTCGCACTACGATTACTTTCCTCTTCTGATGATAGTTCATCCTCCAAGTAAATTATTAAAGTTAAATCACGGTCGTCCATTTTCTCTTCTGGATACGTTTCGTTTGACCTTGGTGGCTGACGGTGTGTTATGACGCCGTGGAACTTTCCAAATGTCCTCACCGTAAAGATGGCAGTCTTTTTGCGTCCGCTACATGACGGCCGCTATATGACGGCACCGCTTTCTTAGGAATCCAAAGCTTTAGTGTGTTCAGATATTTTTGAGCACCTCGATAGCTCCGATGTATCAGATGGCGACTGTAAGATAAAAATGGAATACGGAAAGAATCACATTCTGCTCCGTCCGTCATCTTCGTCCGTCACGGGTATATTTCGGGTGATAATAGCAATGTATAAAGTGGTGTGTTTCCTTTAGCTTTGTCTAGGTCCAGTGTGTATAGTACACAGACAAGACATCCTCCAGACTGAGCATAGTAGCTCTACCCCCTGTGCCACAACATACGGTAGTTTTACTCCATTTTCGAGGCGAAAGTGTCTTTGTGTGACGTCCGTGTCTTTGAACGAACCAATCACGGCACGGGCTCGCTCACCTCGTCCCCCGCACCCCCGTATTTTTGTCATGAAATAATTGCTCTAAACTCCGTCTAGAGGATTCCTAGTATAGTATTACCGGCTGCGGCGGCAGGAACATCTGTCTGGGGGGTTCGGGCGCGAAGGGGTTGGGCGCGGGCGGCTCGGCGCTGGCGGGCTGCAGGAGCCGCTCCAGGTTCACAAGCGACGAGTTCTCGCCGAGGAACGCCGAGGGGCTCTTCTTTATGGCGCCCGTGCTGGGCGATGAGCTCGCTGCGGGCGCTAAGTTGTCACCTAGAACCACACGTCACAATAAATTAGATTAGCCCATTCGAACTTTAACAGACAAAATTAAAGAGCACGAATACCGTGGAAACTGGTTGTAAATACCACAGACAATATTTTATCCGTAACGTATTTTCGCGGCGACAATTTGTTTTACCAACTTACTTTCTGCCAGGACCGTTAACAGCAGTGAGACGACTGCCGCTTTAAATGCGGGTCGCATCCCACACAATCAACAAACTGATCGATGTGAAACATATCGGCGGCTGTCGTCCCATCGAAAACTGCTGAAGTTTTCATGCAAGCAGATTTTAACGAAGACGCACGCGGCCCTAGTGTTGTTCCTTTTAAGTCATCCGCTATTCCTAGCTTCGAATTTTGTGTCGCCGAGTTTAATTACCCATACGCTAACCCCTTTATTCATAAACGCGCTACAAACCTCCATTAGTTAATAATCGTTTTTCCTTATCTATAATTTTGACTTATGTATTTGTAAGAAAGAGATAAAACATAATTTAACTAAATCAGGCCCGTAAAGTTTTATGAATAAGGGGGTTAGATAATAGTTAGTCATCGTACCTAGTGCGGTGTGGTCGAGCGGGTCGTCGTGGTTGTTGGTGGCGCGCGGTCGCTGCGACAGCGCGTCGAACTGCTCCAGCTCCGACGACGGCGACGACAGCACGGACGGCGGCGACTTGCTCTGCAATGGTGTCGTAAGCTCCTTGTGAGGAACGGTCAGTGTTAGTCATACCTAGCGCGGTGAGGTCGAACGGGTCGTCGTGGTTGTTGGTGGCGCGCGGCCGCTGCGACAGCGCGTCGAACTGCTCCAGCTCCGACGACGGCGACGACAGCACGGACGGCGGCGACTTGCTCTGCAATGTTGTCGTAAGCTCCTTGTGAGGAATGCTCAGTGTTAGTCTTACCTAGCGCGGTAAGGTCGAACGGGTCGTCGTGGTTGTTGGTGGCGCGCGGCCGCTGCGACAGCGCGTCGAACTGCTCCAGCTCGGACGACGGCGACGACAGCACGGACGGCGGCGACTTGCTCTGCAATGTTGTCGTAAGCTCCTTGTGAGGAATGCTCAGTGTTAGTCTTACCTAGCGCGGTAAGGTCGAACGGGTCGTCGTGGTTGTTGGTGGCGCGCGGCCGCTGCGACAGCGCGTCGAACTGCTCCAGCTCCGACGACGGCGACGACAGCACGGACGGCGGCGACTTGCTCTGCAATGTTGTCGTAAGTTCCTTGTGAGGAATGCTCAGTGTTAGATGTGGGTTAGTGCTAATGTTACCCATCACCAGATTTACTATCACTATCTTTTGTAAAGCACTATCACCATAAACTATAAACAGTTATTTTACTATTTCAAATCCAGCTGCAGTAGTACATAAAGGTTGATGTATCTCGTGACGCAGCGCTGGCATTACACCTGATTTTGGAGACGAAAGGTGAAACTTGACGTCATTATTACTATTGAAAATTGGATATCAATTATCATCTTTCGCTGCAGCGTTGTTGAATTTGATTATTTTGTAGCATGTGATTAAGCCCTTAAAATGATTTAAAGCCATATAATATGCGAGCGCAGATGTCATGACCGGCGAAGATAAAGTAAGTAGCGTGTGTAGCAACCGATGTTAAACAAAAACATGCCGGTCGGCGATCGCAAATCTGCGTCAATACCTAGCCATACACGTACGGATTTGCCCGCCGGGTCTACCTGAAAAATGTGTGTGACGGGTACATCCGTCAATCTGTGGCGAGAAATAAGACACAGATTTGTCCGCTGTCCGTGCTAAAAACCAACGGATCGGGATGTGCCCGTCAGACACATCTTTCAGGCAGATCCGGCGGGCAAATCCGTACGTGTATGGCTAGCTAATCAGTCGGAATAGTGTCCGGTACCTGCGCCACGGGCGCCCAGGGGTCCGCGGGCGCCGCCGCGGGCGCCCAGGGGTCGCGCGCCGGGCTGCCCACGCCCGACCACGCGTCCGGCATCGTGTCCTGCGGTAACACAATACGTTAACCAACACTCTTTTTACTGTGTCCGGCAACTATGGGCGACTAGCTTTTAGAAAAGAATACGAGAATGGGACGCCATACGTGACACCCATATGTTGCCATAGAAATGTGACGTATTTAGCGAGTAGTAACTCGGTGTCAATGCACACGTGTGTAGCATATTCAAACCCATACATGGGAGAAGGACCTACTAATAAACATACTAACTAATTTTATTACCACAGATAACACAGAATTTTGACGTTAGCTATAAATGCTGCGGTGGTAAATAGCTTAGTTTATCTCTCTCCCACATACAGTACGAAACACAAGTAATTGTCACAGTTAACACAATATTCAAGCCCAATAGAACGTTGAATATGCGAATGAAGGCCCCAAAGTTTTACACACATAAAAATTGCAATCCCAATCTAAATTATACGGAAGATCCGTAAGACATAATCTAGATTTTATAATCTAGGACGTAGATTACACGTTTATGTGATGTAATTAATAAATCGTGCCACAATCAATGTAAGAAAATGTGCTATACAATAAAAAATGACAGTGTCAATAACAGTGTCAATGTCGGTAATATACAGAAATGTTACATAAATTGTGCCGAGCGAAATATTTTTAAACAAAACAGGTATTTTATGATTAGGAGTTATTGGTACCATATACGAGAATTTTAGCCGTGATTTCACATTAAATCGTCTAGCAAACTAACTTGCAGCGCAAACGATACCCCACTCCACTCCTTACCATAGCATCAGAAAATATGCCGAAATCCAACTCCTCGGGCTGATACTATGGGAGCAAAAACATATTACTCCATGTTTCTAGTTTGCCTAAATTAATCTAATTACACAAAAAAACCGGCCAAGTGCGAGTCAGACTCGCGCACGTAGGGTTCCGTACCATTACGCAAAAAAATCACGTTTTTTTGTATAGGAGCCCCACCTAAATATTTATTTTATTCCGTTTTTAGTATTTGTTGTTATAGCGGCAACAGAAATACATCATCTGTGAAAATTTCAACTGCCTAGCCATCACGGTTCATGAGATATAGCCTGGTGACAGACGGACGGACGGACAGCGAAGTCTTAGTCATAGGGTCCCTTTACCCTTTGGGTACGGAACCCTAAAAACTGTTTTTGACTTAGTTAAGTTTTACTGTTAGTTACCATTATCACATTATCAGCATTCCAAGACTAAAAACAAAGCTTTGAATTGCCAAAATAGTAGTCAATCTGTATTACTTCAGAACAAAATGTTCTCTCGACGCCTATTTGTTACAATTATTAATAGCGTAACTCCACAACTAACGTTTTATAATCTAGCAAACTAATTTATGCGTATGAGTACAATACCCCGCTCCTTACCATAGCATCGGAAAATATGCCGAAATCCAAATCCTCGGGCTAATATTATGGAAACAGAAAAATATTACTCCATTTTTCTAGTTCACATATTTTGCAACGCGTATTTATGAAATGTAAAGGTAAATAACCTAGGAAGTCCCCGCGTGCTTGTACAAGTACAAAATCAGTTCTAGTTTTGAACTCTGGTAGAAATAAAAGAAAGTTTCAAATTCAAAAACACTAAAGTTACCCTGGGTGTTACCTGTTTCTGTTGTGGCGATGCGATGCCCCACGGGTCCGCGGCCGCGGACGGCGCGGGCGGGGAACCTAGGTTCACGTCCAGCAGGTCTAGTAAGTGGGATTGCTGGGCTGGCTCCGGCTTTTTCTCCGCTCCTGGTGTCCTGGAATACGATATACATGAGGATCCATAGGTGAGATTATGGGTGAGGTGAATAATTACGGAAAAATAGCGATGACTGGAGGACAAGTTGGGTCGATGGTGTAATGAAGTATTTGGATCTCCGACCTTTTAAGGCTGATTAAGGGCTCATTTAGACGGCGCGCGAACTCTTATAGGATTTTAGTTACATTGCGGACTATTGAGGTTACTTCAATTCATCCGACCGATCAAATAACGCAATGTAATGAAACTCGCATACGAGTTCTCGCACCGTCTAAATGAGCCCTTAGACGGCGCGCGAACTCGCATGCGATTTTAGTTACATTGCGGACTGTTGGTTACGTCCACTTCAACCGACCGATATAAACCCGCAATGTAATGAAACTCGCATGCGAGTTCTCGCATCGTCTAAATGAGTCCGTAATCGTGTACCGTACCCGTCGAAAGCTTATGGGCACAGGTAATTAATTAAAATCACTGAACACAACACAGACATAGTTAGTTGCCTAAATGATAGGTCAAAAATAATCACTAATAACTGATAATATACCTACTATCATTTCCTAAAAGATTGAACATAAGCAAGCTTCAGATCAAGTTTTTAATTTGATATAAGTATAATTTGATACAATGAAGTATACTAACGATCGCGTTAAGATGAACGAAAAACTACGAAGATGCTGTATTAAGTTGTTAATTACTAAACCACTCGCAAATCAAACAGTTATAAAGAATTAGAAACAACCGATACACTACAATATGATAGGAGAGCTTTAGCTTCTCTTAAAGTCTTGATATGGAATTAATTCTGTTTTCACGGAAGCAAGGACTAATTTTAACTTAATAAAATTGACGTTAGGTCAGCGTGTAATGTGTCTGGTAAAATGCATTTTTTAAAGTATTTTTTGCTTCCGAAAAAATTAAATTGTATCAAAAACAAGAGACTTGTGTAGTCGACATAAACGTTGAGCGTAGTTAAATAAGTCAAATATTATTTTTCTTATGATACCAATAAGTTATTACTAAAGTATAAAAAAAACTGCGCCCAAATTTCGTGTCGACTGTACTATTTTCCTGCAATGGATAGGGCAGTAAAGTATTGGCTATGAAGAGAGCAAAGCTACGAAGGGAATTTTGCGATCTAGATTGTTTCTATTTACCCAATTTGAAATAAAGACCTGTAGACAAATAAAAACATTCAAACATACATATTTTTGTCAATTTTAAATTATTTTTAGGTCAAGATTGTTAATTTTATTATATATTATGAAAAACTAAAAAATACTTATAAATACATAATATATATTCAAACATATATCGCAGGCCCAATATTACAGAGTACTATGTTAAATTTTGAAGATAGTTAAAATTCGACTTAATGTCACTATGACAATGTTCAAATATCAGTTCGATAAAAGTGAAACATAGAACCCGGTAATATTGCGCCAGCGAATTATGGGTTCAATAATTAAGAATGCGATTTTCAAATCTACATTATACATATTCGAATTCATAAATCGAACGACTAACGGTACAGAGCGATGGCAATCCGTGCAGTTGTAGATCCAGTAGTATTCTGGAACATCTAGATTTCTTAGGCTGGGGTATAGGTGCGGCCTAGGGGAAAAGGAAGGGTTAGGAAGAGGAGTAGGTAGTCTTCTAGTAGATTTCTAGTTGAGAAAGTAGGAGTTCTGACGAAATTTTTGTATGTGCGATAAAGATCTTGCAAACGCTCTTGAAATTTGATGTTGTGAAACTGAAATTGAGTAGAATTTAAGGAAAACTAACTAAAAAATTACTCCGATTTCACTTATCAGTTGCTTAGTAGGAGCAACAGGAAGCCAGACAATACTGTTTAAGTTCCAAAATATTTAAATCTCACAGTAGATCGTGCTTTTACTATTCATTCGCACCAAATCCAGCTCCTCGTACCAAATTATTGACGCAGTCACAAATAAAGTCGTTGTCAACGTAAACTAGACTTTAAAAGGGTAAAAATAAAGTATAATTCTCACTGCAGATCATGTTGTGACTGGCTGATGGCGAGCTGCAACCGCACATCGTCTGAGCGCCGCCGTCTCTCTTCCCTTTCCGCCTCCTCCCGGGACATGGCCAAAGCCAACTGTAGTTGTAATTCCTCCTCGCCGGCGGTCAGGGGCCGCGCTAGCTCCGCGTCGCGACCGTGCCATTCTGCTGATTCGCTGTTCAACTGTAAAAATAACACTTATTAAGCGCCAGTTACACCATCCGCGCTTGACAGACTGATCAACGTAACCCAGCGCGCCGCGTTACTGTTAGTTACTGAAGAATTAATAATGAAACGCCTTTAAGGTTTCTTTAGGCAATCCATCGTGGCTATATGGACCGTGCGCGTTGTAGGGCCTGCCATCTTGTGGCCTTGTCGGTACATTTCCTTGTGCATAGTAGGTACTGCCATCTTGTGGACTACATCGGAGCATAAACGACTCATTTACGCCTCGCGCCAAAAATCTGACGGCTCCTATGCTGCCCCCTATAGTTCATGCACGGGGCCTATTTGTAAAGTCCAGCTATGGCGTTACTAAAAGCAACTACCGAACAAGGTCATGCTCTACGAGCACACTTCTGACATTGGCGAAATCAATTGGATGGAAGCCATTTTTTAAAGAAGATGAACCGATTAGTATCAGAGGAACATAATTATGGTCTAATGATGAAGAGTGTCATTTATTCAAAAAGCAGGTACTGTGGCCTGGTGGACATGTGTAGCACTATCGCTGCTGAATGCGCTCATTTTCTAACGAAAACGCTGCTTTGCTTTTACTTTACTTGCGTTTTTAAGAGGCGGTTACCGCAGGTGGAAAGACGTGTACTATCGCCCTGCCCGAAGCCCTGCTAAGCGTGTGTGGCAAGCCTGTTTTTCAGTAGAAATCGGCGGCAGATTTTTAAAATATAGATGCGAAGGATCGATCTCTCATACAAATTTTCAATTTCGCGCCTTGTTTTACTGACAAACACACTTGACAAAGTATATAATAATTATAGGTATAATTAACTCACGTTTTCAACAGGTGGGTACTGCGGGCAGGAGGGCATGTCTAGGGCGCCAATGCTGCCGAATGTGTTCGGGCTTCGGGCGTTGCGCGAAGCGCTGCTTCCCTATCAACCTTTTATAGTTTAGTTACGTTTTCAACAGAGTGAACTGGAAGACGAATCTAGCGCGCAATCGCTGCCGAAGGCCCTTGCATTTTAGCTAGCTCGCTGTCACCCCAACAGGCGAACACTAAGAGCGAGCCGATGGAGGGCGTGTTCTACGCACCATTGCAGCGTAATGTGCTTGTGTTCTACGTGACGCATTACTTTCGAGTAAACACCATATAAATATGTGGCTTTCCATCAAAGAAAACCCTTATGCTTCAAGTCCAACAGAAATTCTGGCAGAATGGGCCTTATCGCACATTTTCATGTGCTTCCTTCTATAAGGACCATTCTCTGAAGGAAAGCCACATATGTAAGTATAAATAAAATAGTGAACTTACGTTTTCAACAGGCGGGTACTGCGGGCTGGAGGGCGTGTCGAGCGCGCCGTCGCTGCCGAAAGCGCTCGCGCTCTGCGCGAAGCGCTGCTTCGCTTTTAATGCTCTCGCACGCTCGTTCTTCAATCGCTCGTCGTCTTTCAGCAAATTCACTAACTGTTTCGCTTTCTCGCGCACGTTTAGACCTGGAATGAGAGATATAACTGGTTTAAGGATATTAATAAATTTAATATGCGTCATAGCTATTCCTCTGAATAAGATTTATTGCAATATCATCATCATCATTGTAACAACAATAACATCCAGCTTCCTTTATACGCATGACACGTACGAACCTTACCATCGGCATAAATTAAAAGTGAAATGAGAATCTGTAACACAAGGCCACGATCCGAATATTAATGTAACTTCGTAACACTATCTGATAACTAGCCGTTTAGCTGGATGCGATTAGGGAGTTGTTAAACCAAAAGGACGTATGTACTAAGCAAGTGGTATGGACATAGGTCTGCTTTCTTTTGGAAGCTGTGAACCATGTGCGTTCAAGTAATTTGCTGAAATCAGATATAGGTGACTAATACATGAGATATGTTTCGGGGCTTAGCGTTACATTTGTTTGGAAATAATGATTTCGGTTTGATTTATGATATGTGAACGTGAACAAAACGTGAACAAATTGAGCAGGAAAACAAATGGAGTTGTTGCAAAACAACGTATGGAATTCAAATTATTTAGATATCAGAAGTTACTGTTGGCATAGTTGTAGGAACAGTGTATCAGCTTGTGGAATCTACTGAAGAAGAAAATACACATCTGTCTCCACAAAAGTATACGAATCTGCAGAGTTGCCATAATAGTACATTGTGCAACATGGGCCAAGTTGAATATTGCAAACGAGAGTAAGTTAAATCGCGACGGCTTTCCGGAGCGATTTATAGACTCGAGTTTGCAATATTATTACGCCCCGAGTTACACACAATGTTTTTCATCACACTTGCGATACAAAAATTAAGTATAAAGACAAAAAACTGTTAATTATGGCACTAGAAACTTCATAACTCCCTAGGGAGAACGCTTTTTCTATGACTCCCGCTAAACCTGCGTGCAATTCCATATTTACTGAGCGAGTGTGATGAAAAATATATAGAACGTATACTGCACAGTTTCCATCAGATAAAACTGATCTAAAAATGTTGTTAAGTAGGCTTTGCTTATTTACATGGAGTAGTGTTCCCTGTATTTTTTACCGTAATTAAGTGCCCGTGCGTTTGCATCCACTGAGTATCCACTGAGTTTTATGTTAGAGTTAGACCAAGATAAGTCTGCAACGATGTTGATAGCATACGCAGTGCAAGTGTTATTTATACGTCATAAGTTCATAGAAGTTTGACGTTTAAAATAACACTTGCACTGCGTGTGCTATCAAAATCGCTGCAGACTTATCTTGGTCTAACTCTAGGTGAATTTGTATTGTTTAGTTCTACCAGCAAATTAAAAAGCTTACCCTGGTCCTTCCACTCCTCCATATACTGAAAATCCTTCAACGTATGTATAGCAAATATATTCTCCTTGCACTGCATCGCGACCTTCTCGCTGCCAGTCTTTATGAGGTACTCCATCAACACCAGCGCCTTGTAGACGTGCCTCCAGTTCTTGCCGTGGTCGTTCAGCCGCTTCCATATCATCTGCATGATCTCCGTGAACGCCATCACGTTGTAGGTGAGATCGGCGATTTCCGCCATCAGCGTGCTTGAGGGGCCCCATGGATCGTTTGATGTTGCCTCGCGCACTTTTACCTGGAGGAGGTAGGGCTCATTAAGTGGGTGGGTTAATGCTGCACCCCTGCATTCAAAAATGTAAGCAGGGGTACTAAGCGAATAGTATTGTACATAAGTCACACGTCAAGATCACGGGCGTAAGCGTACCAATAAATTGACGGCGTATGATTTTTTTATAACATATTTTGGCGTTCTTGGCGCTGTGGACTTGACTACTCTTGATGAGTATAGGTTTTGTTGGCGTAGAAAAGGTCCCGAAGTGAAAGTTAAAGAGCAGGTAATGTAGTTAAAACCGTCTACTATGGCAAGACAATCTTGGTAGACTCAGCAAGTTTCGTGGCCTAAATGCGTTACTCGACTTAAAAGGTCTTATATATTCCGTCAGATGTAAAAAATATTGTGATATGATTAGTTTTGTTAGTCCCATAATCAGGGTCAGTAAAGCTTCCTACCTGGGCATCGGAATAGTTGTGCGCGAGGTTTTTAATATTTCTCCTTAGGCCCGCCACGTTTACTTGCATATCGTCCCGTCCCCGGGGCATCTGAAAAACACAATACAGTTTTCAATTAATGTTCTCACTTCCCTACGGGCTGATTTAGACGATGCGAGAACTCGCATGCGAGTTTCACTACATTGCGGTTTTTGAACGGTCGGTTGAATTGGACGTAACCAACAGTCGGCAATGTAAGTAAAATCGCATGCGAGTTCGCGCGCCGTCTAAATCAGCCCAATTTCTCAGTAAAATATCGGATCAGCAACTAGCAATGAGAATTCTAAATAAAAAGGTGCGCTCGATCGTTTTAGACCCCTGGGAGTTGAGTGATTGATAGGTCTATAGGACTCATAGTAAGTATTATTATCAATGCTATACTTGAGTCTCCGCTGGAATCAGGAAAGGAGGCAGGATTCACGTACACATTAGAATTCAAATGACAAATCCAATTGGAACAAAATTTCCGTAGCTAATGCATATTAATACCTACTTTCACCCTAGGGAGGGAAACCCATTTTTTCATCTAGCTATACCTACAGTTGCTACGCCTCTTGGCTATCTACACATGAGGAGAACTTTCCAAACAGGATAGATGAAAAACCAAATTAAGACGTGATAAAAAAAGTATCGATTTTGATATATGATCATAAAATATCTCATTCCACTCACATATTCTACAATCAATTAAACCTCAGTCTTGGTTTAATCAATTCGCCCGGCAAGAGCAATTAATGACAATGCAATACTATTATTACTACCTGGCAACCTACGTCGGTAAAATACATCGTTTAATGTGTAATGCAGTGCATATACCGATTGATTAAATACATCGTTTATACTCGCCGATAACACTACTTAAGGATAATGATTTTATATGTTGTTCAAGGCAAGCTGACTTTGTAGGCATTTAAAAATAACGAAGTTACTTCCTTCCTTCCGCGTTAACAACCGACATCGGTAGAGGCATCGCTTCGTTGTGAAGTCATGGTGACATTTAAACAGTTTTTTTTTCAACTTTTAGTATTGTAGTAGGCACAAAGTTTAAAAAGCTAAAGTGCATAAAGCAAAAGCCAAAGCGAAAGAAAGGCTTAACGAAAACAAGCTAATCCTAGAAAAGTTTCCTATGACCTAAAAAAATGTTGACATTTTCTAAAGAACTCTTTGACTGTCACCGTAACTGTTGGAATATAAATAGTCCTAGACTAGATTGGGTACAAGTATATGATCTAGTCACGTTCTCAAAGGACTGGGTTCCAATCTATAAACGTAGTAGGTATACATAATCTGGTTTTCTCAAGGCTCCTCTAATATAATCAATAAATTTCCTTAGGGCCGTCCTTTGGCCGACGTACATTAAACTAATATAATTTAATGTTCTTGCTAGTGCCAAAAGATACGGTAGGAAAACTAAAACACGAAAACTATAAAACTCAAGATTTATTTATGAGTTTGTTACTCAAAAGGTAATTATTTTAGAGAAGGCACTAGCATCATAACCTGTCCTGCCCATTGAAGGCTACTTATACCAGAAATAAGAAACAGAAATGAGAGACACCATTGACAGATATTATTGGTTCCTTCCAGTAGTGGTTTCACCTCAACAACAGGTAAATGACAATGATGCTGCATAGTCACGACATCTACAATGCCGCTTCCCAGGTCAGTTCATTATCCTGTAAAGCATAATCGACTTCATTGGAGGTCGACTGTCTTGTGTATCCAAACCGGCTGCTGTGGCCGATTACGTACTCTTTGTTTTGGCATCAAGTTATCTTATCAACTGATACGCGAATCAAACAAGACGAAGGCTCTAGAAGTAATGAAAGTTGTGTTAACAATTATTATTTCAATTGACGAAATAAGTTTATTTGACGTAAATGAGGCAAGCTAAGCAGATCTCCGAGGAAATACTTTTCATCATTTACGGGTTTCCACAACGTTTACCTACTTACATTAGCACACATACCTTACAGTAGATTTCTTCACGAAGGCTTTTAAAAAGATTTAAAGACTTCAAAGCAATTAACCAAGAATCTAAGATCTAAAGACCAAGAAAAGCGGCAGACAATTCGTAGGGATTAAGCACTTTAAAACTTTGATTTCACGCGATTTTCTAATGCGCATTATAAACGTTTCAGATTGACACACTAATGTGTAAAAAAATCGCGCGATTTTCATACGAGTATCATAAAACTTTGTATAGTTTTCATTGCGCAGCGCCGGGGGATCGCAGCAGCGCACCGCTTTGTGTAATGTCACTAGGTAACACCATTATTTTCATCTTTACCTTAACATCGTTAATTGCATAGAAATATTGGAAAGGTATTGTGAACTTTAATTGCATATGGTAATTGTATTTGTAAACAATTTGTAATTGTTACGTTGCTGTTTGCTACAAGTTTCTCTAAAATTGTGGCTAACTTAAGATAGGAATGATATAAATTACATAGATTGCCTATGAACCATCCCACAATTTCCACATCTTTCGTATCATAAAATGTCTTCATTTTAGTAATAGCGTAGATTCAAGAATCCTTACATTGGAGGTAGACTATGGGTTTGATGCTCCCACTGCCTCTTTTCGAGACTTAATATTATTAAGACTGAGAATTCATATCGTAATATGGCAAAATATAAATAAAAACTGTTATGTGAACTCTATCACAACCCGCCCGCTGAGTCAATTAGGGCCAGATTGGTGAAACAGCCCACGGAGATGAGCGCCTTGCCAATAATACTACCATTTTCACTTAACTTTACACCCAGGACAAAGGCAAAGCATTCAACCTTGTTATATTTATTTAAATCCATGTTCCTCAGTACAAAGCTACAAAGAGACTATTTCGGGTTTCGGGTGTGCGTAAACAAAGCCGTTTACGCGGCTAGTGACCCGCGGGACGAAGATAAAATGGACCTAATTGTTGAATTATAGCGGAAGTTACGTATTGATGCTATCTCTATTGAATTGCACGCGGACAGGGAATTTACGGCCATTCCTCTAAGCAAATTTTACTACAGATATGTGGCCGTATTGTCTACAATATGTGCCTGCATCAGTATATTAATGTTCAACTATATATTACTAGTAGTTTTATGTTAATACATTATTGATAGGTCTTGGACAACGCTTCATTACTACCCTAAAAAATTATTATAAGATTCAAAAGTCACTAAATAAGGTACTCAACTCATATTCTTGGATTACCTGTATTAATGGCACAAACGCAAAAGTTTGTGACGATAGAGGCATGTTTGATATTTGGAACACTTTCTAGCAAAACAACTAAGCAGATTTAGATTTGGCACACATGTGATTGTGTATGTAGCTTAAACCCTGTACTGAAGTACTAAAATAAGTAGTGAAAGTTTGTATGTGAGTGTGATTATTGATTAACAAAACCGAAGTCACGAACATTGTCTATAGTTCGCTTTTTTTAGCATTAGAAAGAACTTGTAAGAAGGTAAGCGATCTTGGCATATCTTTTAATTGAAAAACGCTTTATAAAAATCAATAACTATTACTTATGAAAGCAGAAGAATATAAAAGATCGTATTAGATTCATAATTGTTACATATTTGCCGTAACTTATTTTTAAAATGTGTTTTTCAATTAAAAGACACATCAAGATTGTTTACCTTATTTCTAATGCTAAAAAAAACGAACTATAGCTATGTCTATATCTATAAATAAAACTAAATATAGTGTGCGTGCTCATGGTAATAATATAAAGGAAAATGGTGTTGTGAATAAAACGAATCATGTTTACAATAGGTACAATAACTTTGTAAACAGATGTGTATAAACAATTTTCATGATAACGGTCAAACAAATGTTGCGCCAATTCTTTATAGCATTAAAGGAAGCTGGCAAAGTGCAATGTCTAAATGGATAAACGTTGAGATTTACTACTTTGGACTTACTTTTCACGGTTATTTGTTAACTCAAAAAACGCCGAAGTAACGTGGTGCCGCGTTTTCTGCCAACAACATAAACATTCATACAAATTTGAATATACAACGTGCAAACCTGTTAATGGATATCAGAATAACAACATGCTGACGTCAAGTTTTTTCAGTACCTACGAGTAACAATTGTAATATAAGCTCATGTAAACAATTAGGCACACAGCCGAATTTTATATAGGTACTGAAGCCACGGGACTTTTTAAAATAAGTATCAAAACTTATACCGACTTTTCTGTTTGTTTTACACCTCGTAGAACCAAAACTCGAGTCTTAAAATGTCCTCTGGTTTCAGAGTATAAGGAAAATTAAAACTAGGATTTGGACTTTAATGTTCTACAGGCTTGTATTTAATTTAAAACAATTTTATATAGCAAATTTGATGTTTAAACAGTCCCTTGGCTGACTTCCATAGAGTTCATGCTATTACGTGTAGCCTTTTTCATTAGGTCAACACAAGAACACTATAACTAGACGCCAAAATTTGGATTTTCTCGCTTTTAACAAACAGACAATCAATAGAGAGTAGTTAAACTAAATAAAAGCCTGAAAAATATTTTGACGCCGCATCATAAGCACAAAACAATCAAATATGTTAGTAATAAATAAATCACCGTTAAAAATGTTATACTATAGGTATCACTATTGTAATGTACACGCATGCTATAATTATATATAAAAACTACGCACAGATAACAAAGAGTATGAAGTGTTTGTCATTTGTGCACGAAATGTAGCGGTATCGTCTTGGGTCGTCCCATTCGTTTTTCGTCAAGTTCTTAAATTAGTCCTATTCTGCTTTCGTCACGCATTCTACATTGAAAGCCACCGACGATTGAGACGAACTTGACGAAAAACGAATGGGACGACCCAAGACGATACCAATGTAGCGAACCGGCAGGCTAGGGGTTACTGAGTGAAGCGGAGGCGGTCTTTAAGCTTGGTTCACACTGAACATTTGGTGCAACATAAGATAAACTATTTGGTTTGCATATTTATAATAAATATACTGTAGTAAATATGTTTGTAACTAGCATTGAACGTAGTTGGGCGTCATGCGCTGTCCTCGTAATATGTTAGCTCCCGATAGACAAGAAGTCATTCATAACACAATATGTACTCCACATTCATATTTTGGTACATTTTTTTATTTAAAACGAATGTAAAGGTCATACTATATTGGATTGACTTCTCACCCATAAAGAGATTTTATTTCAATTACACAAACATGCACGTAACATCCACAGTATCATATGCCAGTGATTGTTCAAACTATACGTGTTTCGTAAAATATTATTGCGTGATTGCTACAATAAGCGTGTCAAAGTTAAAACTATTGTTTACACGACGACATTCAGTAGGAGACAATACAATAGGTAACTAAAATAGTAAAGTGTGAGTGTGAGTTTTCTCTACTTCTGGAACAATACTAATAATCATCCACAATAATTTCAATTAAAACCATGCAATTAACAATAAGCTAACTATGTGCATTCTTTAGCTTGCTGCGGGTTAGTTGTCATCTCATTATAATTTAATTACTTATAAGTCGTAAAATTGTAATGAGATGAGAGACGTTACGATCGAAGCAAAAACGGATAAAAACTTTATAAAATGTTCAATTATGTGAGACAAGCCTTAGAGGGGTGACTTTAACACGGTTAGTGGGAGGAAGCCTTACGGCGCAGACGGCGTGCCCTGAGCGGTGCCAGAGGCGAAGCTATCGTAAATATTATGAAGGAATGTGTTTTTAATTGGATACATATATATTTAAGTACGGTACTAACCCTCAATAAATGCGAATAAGACAGTAAAAAAATAGATCAAAAGCAGATTATTTATTGTTAACACTATTATTTCTCTAACGAAACCTTGTCTTCAAAACAAAGTGGCATCTCCAGATTCAGACACCCGGCGACACATCGCAGTTTCAAAAGGAATAATGTACTATAATATTTATCAGTTGCTACATTGAACCAGCGTATACATATATGTACATGCATTAGCATACAAATGGCAACATCTAGGTGAATAGTTAACATTCCGACTACATTAATACAGATTGGTTTGCAGTTTCAAGAACGGTTCATCTAAAATAATGGGCTCAAATCATGAAATAACGACCTACCGACTGAATTTGTAAAATAGGGTTGCCACACTAGTAAAGCGACTAGAGAATTTCCATGGGGTTGTATACATATAATACCTACCTATATATAGGTATTAAGGCCTGTGCACACCGGCTTGCGTGTGCGTGACGTGCGCGTGCGCGTGCGCTAAAATGTTGGAGCCGCACACGCACACGTGACGCAAGCGGTGTGCCGTCTCCCATAAGGATCTGTATACTACAACGCCGCACGTGCACGTCACGCACACGCAGCCGGTGTGCACAGGACTTTAGAGTTGTGCCCATGTTGTGCCGTTCTCGAGAACGTTCTCAATTTACTATGAAAATATTCTCGAGCGAGAACAACTCTTCGTATAATTATACCAGAGTAACCAGGGCTTCACATTGGACAAAAGCGACGAAATGAGGTGAAAAGTGACCATGACTGTATGTGCTGGCACCAAAGTCAACTTAATTAAATAGTTTGTTTATTCACGCAAATCAGAATCGACAAATGACCACCTAGTTCGGACGTCACGCCATCGCCATCGCAGCATCAGCGTTAGGTGTTACGGTACAGGTGCGCGAGCGCAGAGGTCGACGACCGATATTAGGTAGAAAAGGACCTAAGCGACCAAGTCCCCCATGGATTCAGTGATTTATTATACAATACTATTCATCTCTGTCATAATCTATGCTGCGAAAAGCGATGGCCAGCTTGAAATTTTGACATGTCAAAAGATCGTACTTTTTGCCGATTTGCTATCTTAGCTATAGCGTAGTAGCGTTATCATTGGGTTCTTGTGAGTTATGAAATAAATATTATTATATAAAATGATTTAACAATAAAGTCAAATGCCAAAAATTCATACAGAACAATATTACGTATTGCAGATTTGAAAAGGTGCAAATGAGTTTACAAAGTAAATTGGCACGTCATTCCAATTTCCGCATCCTCTACGGCGAATAAACAGTGACTAAACTTAATGATCAGATTGCACTTTGTACTGGCGTTAAAACCGTACGTCATGTTTCACGTCATTCTTGACTTTAAGCAACTAATGTCGTAGGAGTTCTATGTGTTTTTGAACACTTTGGAGTTATAATTATCTGCCAATATAGAAGCGTTTCACAGACCTTCACTCGTAGATAAGAGAAAATAGAAAAGATACAAAAAAAATGCAGGGACAGATTTTCTTGCGTTGTTAATGATAAATATTCCCGTAACAGAGAAGTTTTTCGAGACAAAGATCCTCGTTTTGAAAATTCATTTGATACGTTCGGCTACCATCAAGGCCAGCAAATCAGATTTACCTAAAAATAGGTGTGATACGAGAAATCAATAGAGCGAGGCATAAGGTAAGGGAGGTCAAGGCTCCGTCGCTAACTAGCCGACCTCGTGAGTGCTGGTAACATTGGTAATTATAAGTTGTCTTTTAACGTTATTATGAAAACTACGGTCTAAGATACGACGATCTTTAGATAAATAATTCTAGGTAAACCAGGAGTAAGAAGGCAAGATGGTGACGACGTGACAGACCAAAGCAGAAACATTCTGAAATGGCGTTATTGTTTTGCTACGAGTTAACTTCTCTTCTCTATTCTTTGCTTTTCTCTATTCCTTATCTCTGCAAATTTCCTTTCCCTTTCGTTCTTGGTGGTGACGTGGCCCTTTCGGCCACGACACCAATCCCTTCACAAAAAAAGCAGTCGCTGGTCACTGCGTCGACCAAACTGCGTAATTACTTTTAAAAAAAACCCAAAGCAGAGATGGCGGGAAGATATAAGGATCTCAACAAGGGTACAAGAACGAGGTGGCAGGACTTTGCCCAGCAGTGAAATGACACTACCACCCTCGGCCTAGTGCGACCAATTTGGCACCTTTCGAGTACAGATGGAACCCGAATAAAAGATTTAATCAAAGATAGGGCGAAAGCGAAAGTCTTTTAGGGAATGTAGCTAATTTACTAGCTTACAACTTTGTATTGGTTGTCTTAAAAAACAAGCAAAAATAAATTTTGCGATACAAAATCGCGGTATTTACGTACTGGCACGTAATATGGGTAAGTGCCTAACGTCGCTAACAATGCGAATGTGACACAAACATCGGTGTTATTCACCTCTAAACTCTTATCGGCTAAGTCGTGCCTTATCAATTTCCTTTGCGACCAAATTTGGCAAAACAGAATGGTTTTATAGTCAGGATTCTGAGGAATTACCTCTGATTTATAATTTAAGTATGGCAGCCAAGTTACTGTTTTGAAACCAGAGCTGGATTCAAATCCTGGCTTGCACCAATGAGTTTTTTAGGCTTAATTGAACCCTGGGATAGAAAAATGAATATCTATGAGGAAATTTAGTCAGGCAAGTGTGGTGACAGCCCAATCACTAGCCTTAAGGAGCCATAAGGAGGCCTGTGGGACGCAGGTCCCAGCAGTGAGACCTAACCTACCTGTAGACTGACTGACAATGATGATTGATAAATTAGGTTATTTTAAACATATTAGAAATTTGCACGCTTGTTAAATATGTGAATAACATTTGTCATACTGACTGGGTAAATGTCCTGTACACAATGGGATGTATTGTTCTGAATACATACTACATAGGTGATATTACTGTTTAAAAATTTTACAATACAATACTCTTTATGGCACACCTCATAATAGATTTTTATAATGGGTGCTGCAGTTTAAATTAATTTTATATAGATGAATAATAGGGGGTTGATGCTCACTAAACTATGTTGTATTGTAATCATTTAGATTATGAAAAAACATAGCAAAATACTGTTGAAGCTATTATTTTATCATTGCTTTTGATATTTTAATTTTAACTACCGGTCTAGGGGAAAGAAGGAGATAGAGTAGGGCCAAGATCAACTCTGCATGGCATCATTCATTTCGAATTTCTATATGAAAAGATGACATTTATTTGTCATTAATTCCCACACTTTATTCTGTTCAAGTTGGTGCAGAGTTAAGATATTCACTACAGCAATTAGCTAACATCACTATCACTGTATCAGGTTGCATAGATAGATTGTACTGAGATTGACTGCAACAGCATAACATGTTCATGCCTTTCCATGAAAATATGATGGTAAAGGATATTCACTACATTTGTAACCTGTTGACAGTTATGACATTTTTGTCAGTTATTTAAGAAGCTGTAAAATTGTATACCTACCGTTAAACAAGCAATTCTTGTATATTTATTTATTTATATATATATTTTGGGGATCTCGGAAACGGCTTAACAATTTTGATGAAATTGCATATGGGGGTTTTCGGGGGCGAAAAACCGCTCTAGCTAGATCTTATTTCTGGGAAAACGCGCATTGTTGAGTTTTTATATGTTTTCCGAGCTAAGCTCGGTCTCCCAGATATTGGGTCTTATGGCAGGCAAATCTTTCAGGACTAAATGGATTTGCCCTAATTTTCATTTTACTGTTCTTTTAGTTTTAATAACTTTACTTTTAACAGTGTAGTATCTAATTGTGTTGAAATATCAATAAGATTATTTTGCATGCTATAATAAGTAGGTCAATTTTTATTTTTATTTTCTTAAACTCAATAAAAATATTTATAAATGATTTTTTTTTTAATATGATTGCAAC
Source organism: Cydia splendana (assembly GCF_910591565.1). Classification (NCBI taxonomy): domain Eukaryota; kingdom Metazoa; phylum Arthropoda; class Insecta; order Lepidoptera; family Tortricidae; genus Cydia; species Cydia splendana. The sequence goes on along the minus strand of NC_085965.1, from coordinate 15,806,456 downwards.
TAATCATTTATGTTAAAAAGTAATAATCTAAAACCTGTTTACTAATGAATAAAACAGGTTGTCACTGCTAGCTTACCAGGAACTTGGTTGTTTAGATTGTAATGGTTTTTTAAGAGCATCAGCTGACTTGCAACTATGTCCTTCATGGTACAATTGAAGCCAACAATGATTTGTTGTGTTTCACAATAATATTGAATGAAGTTAGCAAGTTTTTGTTTTTAATTTACATTGATATTTGTTATTGAATCCTAAAAATAGGTATAAAATTTGGCACAAAACAGGTTATGGGTTCTAAGGTTTCATTAAAAACAGGGTTTTACATTCTTTTTTTTAAGCTAAAAGTTAAGCTGATTAAAATAAAAAATGAGTAGTTAATTATAATTTTAAAGACCCTCTTATAATGAAGGTAAATAACTGACTAGTGCAAGGAAAAAGTTAGTAATAAAAAATGTTACTGTATTAGGAAAGCCAGTCAAAGCCAAGAAATGTGTATTTATAAGCTTACAGGTTTTCAAAATTGGTCCAAATCACTATCACTGTAAACAAAGCTATGTTTCATGAAAACTGACAATCACCTCTGAATAATGTCTACTGAAAAACATACATGATAGCACTATCACTTACTGATAAAGTTTATCAACATTATCACTACGTTGAACGCTAAATACTGCTAAGGAGTGACGTCAGGAAAAATATTCTCGGCTACATACGAGGATACCCTGTCCTGAATACTCTTCTAACTACTGTTACTCACTGTGTCTACTAGTTTCTAAGAAATATATTGTCGAGGTAACGTGACTTTAGGAACAAGATAAATCACATAGCTGGATGAAGGTTCATAAAATACAGTGCAAGAAACCGTTCCGCGGTCCAATAACTACATAGAAAGTTAGTGACAGGCAAAATTTCGATGCAACACCAAAAACACTCACCAAGTAAGATTGTCACTGATGATTAGTAAACGTTTCCTTTTGTCCGACTTATCGCCGTAAATAAAAATCACACATTATACGGCTAACACGTAACACAACACGATATTATTCAGATTTTACTGTCTAATTTTGTTTAATTCCTGTCTAAACAATTACACTTTGACGAATTGACAAATATCGTTTCATTCGTGACCAAATCAACATGTCCTCCAACAAGTCCTCCGGTCAAACATCTGTCTTGTAAAAATAATTTGAAGTTGTTGCTTGTCAACACAATAAGGTTTTATGATTAATAGTATTTTATTTTTGTAATCAGATATTCGTAACTTTTACACTGAACTGTTATGTTTAAACAATTACTAATTATTACGAATGTTCACTGACTGTTTCCTTCCATAGAATGTAAAATACAGAAAATATGAAAGGTGTTTTGAACATTAAGGGGTTTCTACACGATTGACCGATTGACAAAGAACTTGTTTACGAAATGAATGACTCAAATGACATTAGTGAAAGTCGAACGCATAGAAGGTAGGATCCTCTAGAAGTGCTATACGCACAAGGGCCCAACGTATTCTGTTCTCTTTCACGGCGCAGCAACTAGTATCATTTCTCTCTCCTCGCTCTTTTAAAAATGCCGTTTGTCAAAAAAGGACAACCATACTGTTGACAAGATGAACTTTAAATCAAGTGTTGCCTTTCTTGATGCGCCCAGGCTGTATATGTGTGCGTAAAAGCGTATATGTGTGCTCTTTTAGGGATGTAAAAAGTCGATTTTAATCATGTTATATATCGATAAACGCTACACAGCGGAACGAAATAGCGATTAATTGAAGCTTCAATATCTTCGTTAAACTTAAACATAATTGAAATGCTAATGGATAATGAATATATTATAATATAATAATATAATTCAATTATTGCGGAACACCTATTTTAGGAGGTATTTATGTATTTTAATTAAATATCTGAACTTTCCCTTGGTTCCCTGCTGGGGCGTGACTATAAAATTGTGATCTGATAACCACAATAAAGAATAAAAGCGTTTTTGTTCATTTTAGGTATCGTTAAGCCTTTGAAGTAAAATTAAAATTGCAAGAAATGTCGATAGTTTATCGATATGACTTTATCGACATGGCTACAGCAAGGTGGGCCTCATTGTTAATCGTACACTAAACAAAAGTGGCAACAGTGACAGCTCGCTGAGACACCGTCTCTATATATTATAATGGTAGAAGAGCCGGCCGCAAAATTTCTAACCGACTTGATACCACGATGAAATGCACAATGGTTTCCCAGAAAAGTTATGCTAAGTCCGAATTCGATAGTCTGCCACGGCGGAACTTGCCGAAAGTACGAAAAAGAAGGCTACTTCCGGTGCGAAAAAAGGGGCTGATTTAACCCATCTGATACCGAGATAGTAGTTATGGCAGCAGTTAGAAATTTACATGTAGACACAGAAAAGCGAAGTCTGCCACTATTTTTTTTGCCGGAAGTGCTTGGCAGACGCTCTCAAAGGTGACCATCGGGACCCCTAAATTAAGCCATCTGATACCACCATGAAACCAATGCCAGTCGGTAGGTATGAACTCTCATGTCAGGAATATATAAGTCTGCCAAGGCTTTTCCTGCCGAAACACCATGGCAGACGAGATTATGTAAGCAAGGTCGCCATCGGTTACCCTACACTAACCCATCTGATACCACCATGAAACCAATTCCATTCGGTAGGTATGAACCCCCATTTTAGGAATATATAAGTCTGCCAAGGTTTTTCCTGCCGAAACACCTTGGCAGACGAGATTATAAGCAAGATGACCATCGGTTACCGTACACTAACCCAGCTGATACCGCCATGAAACCAATTCCAGTCGGTAGGTATGAACCCTCATTTCATGAATATATAAGTCTGCCAAGGCTTTTCCTGCCGAAACACCTTGGCAGACGAGATTATGTTAGCAAGGTGTACATCAGTTACCCTACATTAACCCATCTGATACCTCCATGAAACCAATTCCAGTCGGTAGGTATGAACCCTCATTTCGGAAATTTTTAAGTCTACCAAGGCCTTTCCTGCCGAAACTCCTTGACAGACGAGATTATGTAAGCAACATCCGCATCCGTGGGACCGGTATACGTGATTACTGTAGGCTTATTTATTACTTTATGCTTTTACATATTTGTATATTATTATGTTATTAATGAAATATATTTATAATTTATTAAACCTATACCTAATACATTGGGAATTCATTACCTGCTTACGGCAGTAGTAGGGAGTAGTGGGTGAGTTCTGGCTCACTTAGCCAGGCCAACAGTCCCTCCCCCTTTTTTTCCCTTGTTGAGGCCCTGCAACCTTACCTTGAACCCAACCTAATGTCATTGTAGCTCGAATCTAACCTAATCTATTTTTATTGCTTTTAGAAAATATTCTAATAACAATTATCTACTTTTGCAAAGTTAAATGTTGAATTCTTTATTTCGCAAAATGGAATTTTAATGTGACTATAATGTATGTGCAATCTACTTAGAAACTGGGTTTAGAAATATAAAAACACACATTTTATATAGGATAATAAGTTTATTCAAGTAATATTCTGAACATATGAGATATAGTAACATCATTACTTATTCTGTGTACAGTGGAGAAAACATGCAAGTTGACATTTTTCGTTTTAAAATAAAGATAAACTAAACAGTATTTGCCACAAACCGATGTAAAAAAAACTTTGCAGTTGTTGATTACAATACCATATCTTAAGGCCCCAGTACACAATGGGCCATCGCCGGCCATTCCAAGGGACGCATTTATGCGTTAGAGGGAGCAAATGATATTGCTATCTCATTCTACCGCATGGCTGCGTCCCTTGGAGTGGCCGGCAATGGCCCATTGTGTACTGGGGCCTTTACAATTTCTCTCCGTGAACATTTTATGATACCCAACCAACCTTCCGGTTTTCGCCCGAATGAATTAAAATATTCACCAACACCATTGACATCAATATAAATGGCTATCCGATGTCAGCCAGGTTTAAAATCCGGATCTAAATTGATAATAAGCAATTTAAACAGGTGAACAGGTAGCTGAACAAACATTGGCATTTTGTTGGCTGCAAATACATTCGATTCCACGCCTATATTCATTTTACACATATAGTGTTACACAGAACTCATTTGCTGTCAAGAATTACCGACAATTGTCGTGTTTCTAGTGACAATTGTCATTAGCTTCGCAAAATAAGTACTTAGTATTTGGCGATATAATGGAGTTTTTATTTTATTAACATGTTGGTGGCAAACAAGCACACCGCCCGTCTGATGGTAAGCGGTTACCGTAGCCTATGGAGGCCTGTAACGTCAGTACCAACTGTGATGTCGACAAGTGTCGCACCTGCCACCGTAGTGAAATAGAGGCCAGGCCCCAATTTCACATCGGTGACAGGTGCGACGAATTGTAAAATCACTATCGCTGACGTCACAGGCATCCATGGGCTACGATTACCACTTACCATCGGGCGGGCCGTATTCCTGTTTGCCACCATCATTGTATTATTTAAAAAAAACTTTATTATATCGGAAAAAACAGATATTTCTCCTGTGAAGTTTCTGACAATTGTCAAAGATCTAGAAGAATTGTAGGTAATTCTTGACAGGTAATGAGTTATATGTCGGAATTTCGTGACAATTGCAGTGTTTCTGTGACAATTGTCATAAACTTAGCAAGAGAAATATCTGTTTTTTTTCCGATATCATAAAGTTTTTTTTTAATAATACAATGATGGTGGCAAACAGGAATACGGCCCGCCCGATGGTAAGCGGTAACCGTAGTTCATGGATGCCTGTGACGTCAGCAACAGTGATTTTACAATTCGTCGCACCTGTCACGTTGGTGAAACAGGGGCCAGGAGTTAAGTCAAAAGCTAGTAAACAGTAATCTCCTCCATAGTCCTCTCTAACTTTCAGGCAGTTTTATTAACTTCTTATGGTATCAATGTGGAGTATAAATAGTCTACTATACATATATCCCAAAAACTTTAACGTTTACGTTTTTAAATACAGGGTGACCTTAGCCATTGGACAAACCCTGAAATCCCACATAGGGTTACTTCTCAGAAATGCTCTAACGGTAATTTCTTTTTAATTAGAACAAAAGATAAAACATTAAATTATCAAACAAAAGTTAATTCCAATAATCGACAACAAAAAGAAACATACTGTATTAATCATTGGCAGTGCTTTTGACAATTTGTTTGAAAATGTGCGGCAATGATGACATTTGTCAAAAGTCAGAATCTTATTAATGTCATAAATAAAAAAGATAATCAAAACGGTCGAAGAAAGTTTTAATTAATTTAATTTAATTTAATAATTTAATAATTAATAATTAATCTTATTTAAAGCTGCAACACGACTGATTAATTGACATGATTGTTCTCCCAGAAGGAGGTTCGTGGGGTGTTAGACTTTGGTACGGTCGTATAGAGGGCGGTCTCGTGACTTCAGAAAATTCCGACTTTTGGCCTACCGCTTCCGGTCAGAAAAATGTTCGACGGCCCGGCCAAACGGTGGGAGGTAGGTGGGGGGTGCTCGACCAAATGTCATAGAGGGACCCTGGCAGTTTTTGACGCCGCCATTTTTTTTTCAAAATGGCTGACTTTTTTTTTTAATTTTTTCAAGTTTGTCCTAGCGCGCTGAAATTTTGGTCACGGAATCTCGGGGTCCTCTAGATTCGTATGGGAAAAAAAATTTCGAAAAAATCCAAGATGGCGGAAAAAATGGCCCCTTTTATTTTGTATGGCAACTTTTAAACGGTGCGAGATAGGTGGGGGGTGCTCGACCAAATGTCATAGAGGGCCCCGAGACAAAATAAACTGCATTTAAAAATTTTCAAACGGGCCGACTTTTTTTTTTTTTTTCAAGTTGGTCCGAGCGCGCTGAGATTTGGCATGGCGAGAGATAGAAGCCTCTAGATTCCAATGAAAAAAAAAATTTTTGGAAAAAATCCAAGATGGCGGAAATAATGGTTATTTTAATTTTGTATGGCAACTTTTAAACGGTGCGAGGTAGGTGGGGGGTGCTCGACCAAATGTCATAGAGGGCCCCGAAACAAATCAAACTGCATTAAAAAAAATTCAAAATGGCCGACTTTTTTTTTTAATTTTTCAAGTTGGTCCGAGTGCGCTGAGATTTGGCATGCGGCGAGCTAGGGGGCCCAGCATTACCATGTAAAAAAATTTTTTGGAAAAATCCAAAATGGCGGGCGACAAGGGCAAAATTCAAATTTCCAAGTAGGTTAAGCGAGCCCGAAGGGCGAGCTTCAGGCCGGGAGGCCGAAGGCCGACCCCGCGTAGGGCCGTCAGGCCCGGAGCTTCACCCCGAATATCCAAGCGTGCCCCGCCCCCAATAATTTTGGGCGAGGCCGAAGGCCGAGCTGCGGGAATGACGAACAAAGCAAAATCCTATACAAAAAGTGTGTTAAGCGAGCCCGAAGGACGAGCTTCAGGCCGGGAGGCCGAAGGCCGACCCCGGCGGAGGGCCGAAGGCCCGGAGCCTCCACCCCGACTCCCAAAACGCGAGGCCGAAGGCCGAGCTGCGTGAATGCAGTTCCCCCAAGGGTTCTACAAAGTCAACTGTCTTGATAAGCGAAGCCGGCGGGCCGAAGGCCCGACGGCGAAGCGTCGAGGCTCGCGAAGGCCGAAGGCCGAGCTCCGCGTAGGGCCGAAGGCCCGAAGCGTCACACGAGAGGGGGAAGTTGGCCTACGGCCTTCGGCCTTCGGCCCGCCGTTTCGCTTGTCTAAGACACTTTTCCTATTGGGTCGTGTTTAAGCTCCAACTTCCCGCTTAAGCCCCGAAGCAAAACCAACCCTCCCAACTGTTTTAATAAGCGAAGCGGCGGGCCGAAGGCCCGACGCTGAGCTTCGAAACCCAGCGAAGGACGAAGGCCGAGCTCCGCGTAGGGCCGAAGGCCCGGAGCGTCCCTTACGAGTTCCCAAGCACGCGAGGCCAGGCCGAGCTGCGGGAATAGAATAGAATAGAATAGAATAGAATAGAATAGAATAAATGTTTATTGTATAACTGTGTACATACAAAGGTGGTAATGTACAAAAGTAATAAGTATCAACAGTTGCCTGCTAGGGCGTACAATTATGGTAGGCAACCTACCTATCTTAAAACTAAGCTTATAATACTAATATTGTTATCTGTTAACTTGCAAAAAATTCGTTGACATCATAAAATACTTTATCTATTAGCCAGTTCTTGAGCCTCCGTTTGAACATAATTCCGTCTAGCGCTTTCATGTCTAGAGGGAGATGGTTGAAAATACGGATGGCCATAACAAAACTGCTCTTTTTGTACATAGAGTTGTTAACCCTTGGAAGGTAAAGATCATATTTGTACTGGTCTCGTATATTGCTTTTTAATGAAGACTTATTTACAAAATATGCAGCTTGACTTTTTATGAATAAACATAGCTCTAGGATGTAAATACATGTCAAAGTTAAAAGACGTTTTTCTCTAAACACGTTACGAAGCGATTCCTCAGTGCGCATACGATATACAGTTTTTAAGCATTTTTTTTGTAGTTTAAATGTTTTTTGTACATCGACAGAATTACCCCAATAGATAACTCCATATGTAAGTAGTGGATACACATTTCCGTAATAAGCATTTACTACTACAGTTTCGGAACATGTTTGTGAAAGTATTGATAAGGCATAACAACTACTTGAAATCTTGCTGTTTATGTACTCAATATGAGTCTTCCAATTTAAGTGAGAGTCTATTTTAACACCTAGAAAGCTAGCATTTGTAATTTCCTCAATAGGAGTCCCTGCGTCAGATATATCTAAAGGAATTGGTGGAGTTTTATAATGCCTAAATTGAATCAGCTTCGTTTTACTTAGATTCACTTTAAGATTTAGAGTCTCAAGCCAATCTAGAATTGTTCTAAGGCTGCGCTTAATATTATCGTTCATATCTGTGTCCCTGTTTTCACTTGAAAATAATATAGTCGCGTCATCTGCAAACATCACACATGGTTCTTCAATTTGGATTGGAAGTTCGTTTAAGTAAATAAGAAAAAGAAGTGGACCTAATACGCTTCCCTGAGGTACCCCCAGTAAAACCTTTTGAAAGGTAGATTGTTTGTGTTCAATTGTTTTGTTTTGCCTATCATAATGTTCGATAACCACAGCTTGGTCTCTGTTGGTTAAATAGCTTTTGAATAGCTGCAATGCGTTCCCTCTAACTCCAATGTGTTCTAGTTGCTGTAAAAGTACGTTATGTAGCACACAGTCAAAGGCTTTTGACATATCGATTAATAAGGAAACGCATGGTTTACGCTCATTTACGTTATCCCAGATTTGCTTAAATAACTTAAACACAGCCAGAGAGGTCGATTTCCCTTTTTGAAATCCAAATTGGGATGAGCTTAAAATGCCATTTTTATTGAGGAACTTGCTTAGTCTTTCATAAATAGCTTTTTCGAATACCTTAGAAAAAGCAGGCAGTAATGCTATGGGTCTATAATTTCCCATATCAGTTTGGTTGCCTTTTTTGTATAGCGGTTTAATCAGCGCTTTTTTCAGTTGATTGGGAAATATGCCAGATTCAAGTGTCAAATTTATAATATAGACAAGAGGTTCAGCAATGTGGTCTATGCACGACTTAATGAGTGTAATAGGTATGCAGTCATAACCTGTACTCTTTTTATTCTTTAATTGTCTAACAATTCTTTTAACTTCGTAAATGTCTACGGGAGCTAAGAATATGCTATTTGTAGTGTTTATTTGAGATGAATTATATTTTGGTGATTGAAAAGAGCTGTGTACGTTTTGATTTATAAAATATGCGTTAAATGCTTCTGCTATATCCGAAGCATTTGATAAGTTTACCCCACCAGCGTGGATTTCAGATATCATAGTTGGTATTGAATTTGTAGTAGTTGTATGTTTTTTAATTAAGCTCCAAGTAGCTTTAGCTTTATTAACACTTGTTTCAATATAATTATCATTTGTTATAATTTTTGATAGGTTTATAACTCTCTTCAAAATTTTACAATATTTTTTATAGCTGTATAATTTACTGTCATCTCGCTTATTTTTCTGTATTCCTAAATACATTTTACGTTTGTTTCTACTAGACTTTAAGATGCCTCGCGATTTCCAATTTTGCCTCTTTCTATGATAAATTTTTACACTCTCAAGTGGCACGCAGAGGTTAAATATCATTGTAAATGCGTTTATGAATTCGTTATAAGCGGCGTTTGGATCTGACTCCATGTAAATACTCGTAAAATTCATTTGCTGTAAATATTTTAAAAATATTTCTAAATAGTAATCTATTCTCCGAATTTTCTTATGCCAATGTTTTTCTTTAAAACTAAGACTAGTTGGTATTATAATTATTTGGCCAGTATGGTCTGATATTCCCAAATTCAATACGTTAGCACTATATTTAGAGCAATTGGTTAAAATATTATCAATGCATGTCTGAGACTGAGCATTAATTCGGGTTGGTTCCTTTATTGTGTGACAAAGATTAAATTTACTTATAGTCGTGAGAAACGTTCTTTGAGCTGTATCATTATTTAATAAGTTAATATTGAAATCCCCTGCAACAACTAGCTTTCGCTTCAAATGTCTAATCCGAAGTGTTAACTTACCAAGTAGAGTTTCGAAGTTCTTCATAAATATTTCAATATCGCTGTTTGGACTTCGATACACACATACAATAACAAGGTTAAGTTCAGGTACAAGAATTCCACAGGTTTCAAAATGCTGTTCGATAGACATATCCGAAACCCACTGTAAATTATGAGACGTTATAGAGTTTTTAACATAAATACAAACTCCTCCACGTGTCTTTTGTGTTCTACAGAAATATGAGGCCATTTTGTATTCCTCGATTTGTAAAATAGATGCCTCATGTCTTTTTAGGAATGATTCCGAAAAACATAAGACATCAATTTTGTCCGAATCAGCAAAGATTTCTATTTGACTAACCTTAGACTTTAAACCTTGCACATTTTGATGGAAAATGCGCAGATTACCTTCATTAGGGACACTTATTAGTATTTCATTCTGAGTACTGCTATACTGCACTCTTGGTGCGAAAAAAGTAGTACGGTATTGTGCCTTTACGTGGTAGAGGTTTATCTGACCTTAAGCACATTTCAGAATTTTTTGAGTGTGCTCCATTGTGGACAAGTTGAGTCTGGGAGCCTGAGCACATCACAGACTCGTTTTCACTTACTATATTTACACTTACATAGTTATAATATGCATTTTTGAAATCTATTTGGTCAATTTTCAGGTGTATTTTCGTACATGTTTCTCTCAAATATCGTTTGTTATTTAAATTATTTCCTAACTCAGTGAAACTATCTATAAATATTACATTTTCCATTTTTGCACAACTACACTTTAGCATATAACTTAGGTTATTTACATCAATGTCTCTATTTCTTCCAACACTTAGTAAGAAGACAGGGTATTTTTTTAAAATTGTCAGTGCATCTCGCAAATAACAGAAAATATCCATTGGATTTGAATCATGCTCACCTATTGACAGTACAATTTTATCACCCTCGATATACTTATGGTTGCTAATAGTCTCTAATATAGATCTCGTAGACGCGCCGGGTTTAACGAAGGCACTAATTTTGTAATTTACAAGATTACTCTCCTGCTGCATTTGGTGAAGCCTAGGGCCTACTCCGATGCATTGTTGACCGCCGCATACAAATATTGTTGGCTGTGTTCGTTGATTTTGAGAAAATTCCTGATGTTCAATTAATTCCGTAACTGATTTTTGATCATCCTGTACAACATTTGGTAAATTTACTGGAATTTGAACACTGATCTCAGTATTTTCCGTCGAAATTATCAGTGGGTCAATGGAAGTTTTGTTAGAGTCATCTTTTGTTTTTTTCTTAGCTGATTTGGGAGTTGATTTCTTCTGTTTTGCATCATTACTATCCAGAAGGTTCTTGAGGGCTGAGATTTGCCTTTCCATTTCTGTTTGAACCTTAGTTAGTCTAGTTACTTCGGCATTTAGATTATAAATCTCTTCGTTTGCGCTACTAAGTTGTGTGTTTAGGGTATCAATTTGATCTTTCAAGTCACATATCTGTGAAAGTTGAGTAAAATTTGGTAGGCTTCTTGAACTATCGTTTTGACTTGATTCACTTGATTGGGTTGAATCTAATGAATTAAATGATGTTGAATCTTTTGGTGAGCTAATAGAGGCGCCATCCCTAGAAGGCGACAAAGTAACACATTTTTCTTTACTGATTGTGCCTGAAGTGGTCGCTTGCGGGGAATCTATAATATGTGATTCTTTTTTCTGTTTTGGTGACGTTGGTGTGACTTGATTGCTTGGTGAGTTAGATGGAAGTACAACACATTTAGAACATTTCCATGTTTGTTTATTACTAGTTGTCATTAATCGAAAGCGGGCGTATGTCACATTTGTACAGTTCAGTTCAAAAATTTTTTTACATTTATTACATTTCAAAAACTCACTCGATTTTATCTCCGCTGAGCATACTGAGCAATTTTTTTTCATCGCAGCAACACGAGTGGGCGGCATTTCAGTTAGCAATTCGATTATATATGCTTTAAACAGTAGTATAAGATCAAGCAATGGCTAAAGCAGCAATGTAGAGAAAAGTAGCAATGTAAAGCATCCAACGCTCTCGCAGCGGCGCGTTGACGGCTGGTGATGACTCATGCGCGGGCTCAAGCTAGCGTTGCGCTAGTAAGTTACTTGACGGTAGGATTATTTATTTTAAAACAATTTCACTTATTACTCACGTTTCTTTGAGAGTTACACAATGCACTTAACGTCAATTTAAAGTTCGTAATAGCGGCTACAAAACGATGTATAACACGTGAGGCGCAAACTAATTTGTACACTGATTATGAATAAAATTAACAGGAGAGAAATTCAACACTGTTGCTCGCGCAGTCTCTCGATCAATCGAATGTAGTGCTTTCACGCGGATCTTTTCGTCCTAGCAAAAGTACAACTTTATTTCTTTTTCCCTTTGGAAAACAAACTACTACTACTACTACTACAACAAAAACAACAGCACCAACAACAAACTACAAGAAGACCGCGGGGCCCTCGGGCCCCGCGCACAGGGCAAAATCTAGTCATACTATTTATTACCTCAGGAGCTACTAACACATACAGGTTGCTCCAAAGTAAAAAAATCGTAATTTGTTATGATACTTTGTATACTGGTTCTAAATACCATTGACGTGTAAAATTGTATTGATTTTATGAATAAATTATTGAATATTGAATATAAATACCCTAATGCATGGACACCCTGTATATCAACTTGAAAGAAAATGTTCAATATTTCTTTATAGTGCGACTCCTTAGCTCGATTTAGTATGGAGGTAGAGTCTGGCTAATAAAAGATGAACCTGCAAAAATGCGGTCCTGGTCTGACCCATCCTAAATCCTGTCCCATCCGGCAGAAAGCACGAAACTTGGCATGCAAACTTCAAACTTCAACATTTATTCAGCAAATAGGCCGCAAGGGCACTATTACACGCCGCTAAAGAAATTTTCACTTCAAAAAGTTTTGAGATGTAATGTGAAACCAAGTCGGTTATTTTAATCAGTGCCAGGGGGTGTTAAAACAGTATCAATAAGATATCTTTAATTTGTAATTTTTAGCGAGTTTTAGCGGTGGGCAAAGTAATCCGGTGATTTGGCATCCATACCAACATTGCCCACCACCAAAAACGGATTAGGGTTGTCACTTTCATCTAATTTACCCAACTTCGCATGTAAAATAAGGTTATGTTTGTACACTAAAGTAAGTTTATAAATATATACTGTATTTAATTTGTCTTATTATCCTTTACTTAGATGTTTTATCCCGTTAACTAATGAAAAACACAGCAAAAATCATATTTTTGGCCATTAAACTATTGTAACAGATTTTCTCAAAAGTGACAACCCTAGCCTTTGTAAAATGCTTAGGCGAGCCTTATATGGAAATGAGCAAAAACGGGTAGGCAACATTGCCCAGCAAATTTATTTACAAGTTTTTACACTTATCGCTAAGTTATTAACAGGGAATGGTAGGATTGCCCAAAACCAGTGATCCTTAGACATCATCATCATACGAGCTGTATTTGAATACCAAATTGACGTGGGCAATGTTGGCGAAAACTCCGGATATCTTTGCCCACCCTCTAAAACGCAAAAAAATGGGTAAAAACACGATAAAAATATTTTTTTTTCAAATAAACTGATGCGTTTGATCACAATGGACGTGCTGAGCAAAAAAAGTATTTGTTTTTTTTTTTGAGAAATTCGTGTTTTTTTTTAAATGCGGGCAAAGTTGGTGATAATGACCGGTACCTACTCTTCGAAGGCCGCAAAAATATATGACATGCTCTTATGGTTCTACAAATAAGATCGTGTCAGATATTTTTGCGGCCTTCGTTGTGTGTTGTGTAACATAAATTGCAGGTGACTGTATATTAGGAATAATTATTTTATTTAGTTTCAACGAAAGTTTCAAGTTTAGTACGAAAATACTTCAGATATACAATATGCACAAAATGTAGACCTAATCGAAATAAAACATTGCTTTTTATAGTAATTTTTTTTTAAAACATTCGATACATAGGTATACATAACAATAACCAGGCCACAGCGGTATTGGCCTGTAAGCTTTATCTCGGTCTCCAAAGCCGCAAAAACTCGCTAGTACTTCGTGCTGGTCTAGCCGTTATTTTTTCTTGAAGATTTTCAGAGAACAGCACGTACACGCATTATACATATAGACGGAACGAACGGCATAATCATAATCATTTATTCGTCGCAATCCATGGTATTACAGATCTAGGTACAAGACTTTCAGGTATAGTGTTGAGTCGCTCACTCGTGAGGCACCTCATTTGTACCACTCATTTTGTTAATTTGTCGCAGTACTTCATACCGCAAAAATGTCTTACATCACTCCTCTATTCATTTTACTCATTTACTCGCGCGCATCACAAACACCTCTTGCCACACAAATCATTCACACACTTCAAATTAAAAAAAACTCTTATCCTTTCAATTTCACTCGCGACCTTCAAAACTCATACGCTCCTCATAACCTCGCAAGAGAGTCCCTGGATCGCGCGAGGCGCTCGAGGTGCTCGCCCGCTCGCCGACACTCAAAACTCAAATGAAGAAACGAGTAATGGACGTAATGGTCCACACTGTCAACTGCCGAACTACAAACCTTATTGCAACGACAAAAAGTCCACCGAGAAAAGCATTGAGTTTGTACCGCTCACCGCCTCTCTGTGACATGAACACCTCAGAAATCCTTTCAAAATGAAACAATGAATTAGAAATACCCAAAGAGGGAGTGAGACAGACACGCGCCGTACTTCAATATCGCCTCGCGTCACCACCGAAAATACGTTAAAAATTAAACACGAAAGACAACAAGCGTAAGCGCTGCAAGCTTTCATACATCTTACGCCTTTTTGATCCTAACTTACGTGTCAAAATGGCGCGAGAAATCAGTCTCAAAACGAATTTCGACGTGTTGCTTCTCTGTCGCACTTGTAAATTCGTACGTAAGTGTGACAGGGAGGCAACATGACGAACTTGGTTCGCGTTACGCCCTTTGTATACCAGGCGGGCATTTACGAAGCTTGCTTAGAAACAGAAATCCCTTAAGTAACTAAAATATTATTGAAATATAATACGGTAGCGTACACAATTTATGATAATTTCAATAAGTTTAAAGTTTATTAAATAAAAAGTAAGTATAATTTTCATAGGTAAAATAAAAATGTAGATGTAAATTATACCGATTTGAATTTGCAATACTTTTTATTAACATTCTTTGTAAACGACTTGGAACTGTCAAGTTATGATTATGACATATTTATATTTATTTTGTTCGTACTTCGTTCACTACCTAGCTAATTTTAGTTCTCTAATACCTAATACCTAGTGATAATTCTTATAATCATAACAAAATATGGACATAGTTTTTGCCAGTAAATATACCCGCGGATCTTCCTTGGTGCCCTTTGCATGAAAAAATGAAGTGTAAATGTAGCCGGTGCGGCAGGCGCGAATGGTGCTTTGTTTATTATCATATTGATGATATTACTGTTAAATTATCTGAGGTGGTAAGTTAGTCACTTCTATATAATAATGACTAGTGAAAATATTGAATTTGTTCTCCTTAGTTTGTTAAAAATGTGGTAGTTTTATGGTTAATAGGTACTTATGAAATATATCACTACATATTATAAAACAAAGTCCCCCGCCGCGTCTGTCTGTTTGTGGGTTTGTTTGTATGTTCGCGATAAACTTAAAAACTACTGGACGGATTTTCATGTGGTTTTCACCTATCAAAAGAGTGATTCTTGAGGAAGGTTTAGGTGTATAATTTGCTAACCCGTGCGAAGCCGGGGCGGGTCGCTAGTGATTATTATACTTAAAATTATATCAAGTAGCAAGGAGGAAGTCTAAACAATCTAACAATAAAAAAGAGCTACATTAGAACAAGTTTCATAAAAGCAGCAAATTAAGTTAGGTACTTTATGTTCTTAGTTTGATTCTAAAATTATCTTTCTCCTAAAAGTTCTATTCTTAACCTCCAGAATTGCACTCCAATTAAATATTACTACTTATTTATTTATAAAGGAAGTGATGAATACATAAATATGTATATACATTAAATATTTTTGTCGCCGTTGGAGTTAATGGAATAGTCGACGCTGAATATATGCTAGTACCTCACCTCATTTGAAGTAAGACATTGTAACACCTCATTTTAGAAAATGAGGTACTCATACAAACTCATTTTAAATTGATGTCCTACCCATCACTATTCAGGTATTACTTATACGAATTACATAACGCTTCCTGTTAATAGGCAATATTTTAAGATAAAAGTTCTATAATATATTACAAGATTACAATTGTCATCAAAATTAATTGACGTACAGAAGTCAAATACGTTTTTAAAATGACGCAAAATGAAAATTAATCCCAATCAGTAAAGGATGAGTCTTTAAACTTTTTTCATTTTAAGCGAGTTTTGATTTGAAGGAACATAATACTTAAATTCGACTGTAATCGTATTGTTTTAAGATAGTTTACTGAGGTTTTCAACCATTATGACCCGTAAATAACAGCAAATCAAATTTAAAGGAGACGCGAGCTGATATTTATGTACCCTATTTTTTGAAATACAATTTATCTACTGGTATACTTTCTCGTGTGCGTATATGATTTAATGTCAAATCAAGCTGTCATTTTTATTTGAAGAATTATACGTGTGCTCCGGTGCAGCCCCAGCGGGCATCTGACTTGAAGAAGAATTTTGAGTGATGTCGTCAATGTATGGAAATTGTTCGAAGGTTTACATTTGAGATTGAATTTCTGTGTTGTCTTTGTGAGTAAAAATATAAATCTTGAATTGTCTAGCTTTCAAAATCACACAATAATTCAATTACTGTCAAAGACAAAATTGTTTTGCTTCTTTCTCAAACGGAACTCCATATTTTGATATTTTGATACTTTTAGTGTCGATTTGTAGAGAATAACAGCAAATTAAAAATATAATGGCATGAAGAGTCGGTACACGGTTTCTTCGTGAACAAATTTACGTGTAATAATAATAATTATAATATAATATATATTATAGTGGTTTTCCGGGTCAAGGTCCGGGTCCGAGTCCGGGTCCGAGTCTGAGTCCGAGTCCGGGTCCGAATCCGTGTCCGAGTCCGTGTCCGGGTCCGAGTCCGAGTCCGGTTCCGAGTCCGGTTCCGAGTCCGGGTCCGAGTCCGAGTCCGGGTCCTAGTCCGAGTCCGTGTCCGAGTCCGAGTCCGGGTCCGAGTTCGATTCCAAGTCCGGGTCCGAGTCCGGGTCCGAACCGGATCCGGGTATGAGTCCGGTTCTGGGTCCGAGTCCGGGTCGCAGTCCAAGTCAAAATCGAAATTAGAAATCACCAAACGTGTACTATGCGTCGTTGAAGAGTTTTGTTCTGGTCATCATCAGCAGTTCCACTTCATCAAATGCGACAGTTTTTAATGTAAATGCTTGATTTTATGATGAAAATACAAAAAAAATCTATACTTATGCCTTTAATATTTGAGGAGTTCCCTCGATTCCTTATAGATCCCATCATTAGAACTCGAGCTTGACAAAAATGTGGCTTTAAAACTTGACTTGCTTAACAAACATAACGAAGAGGAAAAATCGCCAAACGTGAACTATGCGTGGTTGAAGAGTTCTGTTCTGGTCATCATCAGCAGTTCCACTTCATCAAATGCGCCAGTTTTTAATGAAAATCCTTGATTTTCTGATGAAAATACAAAAATGTCTATACGCATGCCTTTAAGATTTGAGGAGTTCCCTCAATTCCTCATGGATCCCATCATCAGAACTCGAGCTTGACAAAAATGTGGCTTAAAAACTTGACTTGCTTAACAAACATAACGAAGACGACAAATCGCCAAACGTGAACTATGCGTCGTTGAAGAGTTCCGTTCTGATCATCATCAGCAGTTGCACTTCATCAAATGTCACTTTTTTGAATGTGTATGCTTAATTTGATGATAAAAACCCAAAAATCACTATATGTATGCGTTTAAAATTTGAGGAGTTCCCTCGATTCCTCATGGATCCCATCATCAGAACTGGGTTTTGACAAAAACGGAACCAATCTGTATGCATATACATACAATCAAAAAACTAATTTTCAAAATCGGTCCAGGAATGACGGAGATATAGAGTAACAAACATAAAAAAAATAAAAAATAAAAAAGCATACAACCGAATTGATAACCTCCTTCTTTGAGATTTGGAAGTCGGTTAACAAACTAATATTAGCCCAAAATCTAAAATAAATGAAGTACCGATCACATAAAAAGTAAAAAAATAAATTAAGTAAATAAAAACAGGAAGGTATCATAAAATGTTAATGAAGAGAAATTGTAAGAGATGGTATTATGCCAACCAACAACTGCAAAGTTTTTTAACATCGGTTTGTGGCAAATACTGTTTAGTTTATCTTTATTTTAAAACGAAAAATGTCAACTTGCATGTTTTCTCCACTGTACACAGAATAAGTAATGATGTTACTATATCTTATATGTTCAGAATATTACTTGAATAAACTTATTATCCTATATAAAATGTGTGTTTTTATATTTCTAAACCCAGTTTCTAAGTAGATTGCACATACATTATAGTCACATTAAAATTCCATTTTTCGAAATAAAGAATTCAACATTTAAATTTGCAAAAGTAGATAATTGTTATTAGATATTTTCTAAAAGCAATAAAAATAGATTAGGTTAGATTCGAGCTACAATGACATTAGGTTGGGTTCAAGGTAAGGTTGCAGGGCCTCAACAAGGGAAAAAAAGGGGGAGGGACTGTTGGCCTGGCTAAGTGAGCCAGAACTCACCCACTACTCCCTACTACTGCCGTAAGCAGGTAATGAATTCCCAATGTATTAGGTATAGGTTTAATAAATTATAAACATATTTCATTAATAACATAATAATATACAAATATGTAAAAGCATAAAGTAATAAATAAGCCTACAGTAATCACGTATACCGGTCCCACGGATGCGGATGTTGCTTACATAATCTCGTCTGTCAAGGAGTTTCGGCAGGAAAAGCCTTGGCAGACTTATATATTCATGAAATGAGGGCTCATACCTACCGATTGGAATTGGTTTCATGGCGGTATCAGATGGGTTAGTGTACGGTAACCGATGGTCATCTTGCTTATAATCTCGTCTGCCAAGGTGTTTCGGCAGGAAAAACCTTGGCAGACTTATATATTCCTAAAATGGGGGTTCATACCTACCGAATGGAATTGGTTTCATGGTGGTATCAGATGGGTTAGTGTAGGGTAACCGATGGCGACCTTGCTTACATAATCTCGTCTGCCATGGTGTTTCGGCAGGAAAAGCCTTGGCAGACTTATATATTCCTGACATGAGAGTTCATACCTACCGACTGGCATTGGTTTCATGGTGGTATCAGATGGGTTAATTTAGGGGTCCCGATGGTCACCTTTGAGAGCGTCTGCCAAGCACTTCCGGCAAAAAAAATAGTGGCAGACTTCGCTTTTCTGTGTCTACATGTAAATTTCTAACTGCTGCCATAACTACTATCTCGGTATCAGATGGGTTAAATCAGCCCCTTTTTTCGCACCGGAAGTGGCCTTCTTTTTCGTACTTTCGGCAAGTTCCGCCGTGGCAGACTATCGAATTCGGACTTAGCATAACTTTTCTGGGAAACCATTGTGCATTTCATCGTGGTATCAAGTCGGTTAAAAATTTTGCGGCCGGCTCTTCTACTATAAGTCTATGTATACGCATGCCTCCGTGAGGGACAAAACATACGCAATGCGACACTATGAGTGGTCTAATTCATTTTTTGCCCACCATAATCCATACTAAATTTACGTGTAAGGAATAAAAACAATGTGAGACTGTGATAAGGACAAACAATAATAGCTCTTTCGCTGCTACTCCTACTGAAAGATACATAAGATAAGACTTTATAGAATACATCCTTCCTATCCTGTACGGTTATTACCCCCCACCCCTCATGCCTGATCCAGTTATATACAGATTCATGGTCGAACGAAACTGAGGGCCTACCGCTAACCACGTTTAACGTGTTGCCTCCCTGTCACACTTACGTACGAATTTATAAGTGCGACAAAGAGGCAACACTTCGGTCGTGGTTTGCGGTAGGCCCTCAGAACGAAACTCTACCCATAAACAAAGTATCCAGGCGACAGGCGGAAAATTAAAACAAAACTATCAAATGAAACGGTCCCGCGATTGTATTTGTTTGGAGAATTAACAATTTTATCATAATTAAAGTTTGTGTGTATCAAAGAAAATGAATATTTCCAGTTTTTCACAAAATCCAGCAGATACTAGTGAAAATGAAACCATAAACCGTGCTAAAACATTTGTAAGTGCCTGATAGTTAAGTCAATAAGGTTATGTTTATGAAACTCTTAATATTAATGTAATAACCTAATTCTTTCAGGTTTTACCGGGCAAATGTTTTGAAAGACGTGCAGCATGCACTTGGAGACGAGGAAATAAGTTCTCAATATTTTCAAGAAGTCAAACTACCAGTAAAAGTGCACCAGCAACGAGTGATGACAGAATTCTAAACATTCGTCAAGATGTATTACTTTTCCACCCAATTTTACGTAAATTGGTAAATGAATCCAACGGGACATTCTTGTCCCTGCAAAAAGCAGCGGAAGCGAATAAAAATTTGGATAACCATGTTGAATTTTTGAAGCATTCTCGCCAATACCGCTCAATCATTCGAGTGTGCATTGAAAACCTTCAAGAAGCTGCGTCCAAAGAGAGTGATGGCGTTGAAAAGAACAACCTATTAACTTGTATAACAATATTTTACTCTATAGAGTGTGTGTGGCACTTGTGTGAGATCCTATACGTGGACAATGTCCCTGGAGAGTATGTACTACCATTTCTACTTGAATGGGTCCGGTTCCACTTTCCATGCCATGAGCAAATGGCCACGCAGCTGCTGGATGCATGCGAGCGGGGCTCCGAGGAGCACCCGGAGTACTGGGACACTGTCATCGGCATGATTGTGCAGGGGAGAGTGGATGTGGCACGGGCACTGTTGAAGCTACACTCCGCTACGGATACTACTGAGTTTAAACTGGTTGATAATTCTTTAAAAAGTATGCCAATTTACAGTGTAAGTATCATAAATTTTGTTAATTTTTTTTCTGCATAACATGCCAATTATCCATTTATTTTTGTACAGATAGGTATAAATCTATCTAATGGATTTCAAATTAGGAAAACACAAATGTATTTACCCTTTTCTTCTTTTTTTTCTTTCACCCTTTATGTATAATGATTAATGATTTTAACAATTTGTAGGTATATGGAGGTTTATCAACTGGAGAATTCACAATAACCTGGAAGCACTGGCAGGCCGAGTGCCGCTCCAAACTGAGCAGCCGGAGTGTTGCCTCACAGCCTCACCTAGAACTCATAATGAGGGTGAGTTTAAAGTTTTAGATCTCTTACTCACAAAATAGAATTTCTTTCAATAAACTTTAATTTGTATGAAGTTTTTATCAAAAGTAATGTTAAAAGGCCTTGGACCATTTTTTTAAAAAAAGGCCTTTATTCATTGTAAAATGTGTACATAAAAATTTGAAAATAAAACTAAAACTTATAATATGTGTTTTACAAATGAATCCCTAGTGGGTATAGGCCTCCTCCATTATTTACTAGAATTAAAACTTCATAGACTGTTTTTCCAATCACTAAAGTCAACATTTTAACTATAGTATCGGTATAGTAGGTATATTTAAAGTTTAAATTATATTAAAAACTTTTACAAAAAGTGACTAGTCTCTAAATTAAATATCAAAAGTTAACTACATGTCAAAAATAAATTCGGTGCTGTCAATCACAACGCTGTGGTGAGTTATGAATGTGCCCTTCTTCTTTGTCATACCCACATGATATCAAAATAATTAAACAAATTTCATATTATCTTCCAGCTCGTAACTGGCGATTACTCAGCATTCGAGAGCATCCTATCCAAATACGACTCATGGCTCTACATTCTCGGCGGCTGGACCGTGTTCACCATGCCATGGGCCAAACGCCACGAGCTGCGCGCCGCCGCCGCCGCGTGCGCCGGCATGCGCGGGGCGGGTCGCAGCGCGCTGCACGACCTGCTGCGGCCTGCGGTCGAGGGGGAACTGCATCAGGTAAGATCCTATGGATCATTAAAAACGTTGTTATTGTTGATTGATGGCACCAGACTTGAGGTCACGCACACAACAACATGACATGTAATGAGTTAATGACAGATCCACATTTGTCACGTCCTTCAGCCATGAGGATACGACAAGGAAGAAGAAGAATTGTCAATAGAAAAACGCGAAATTCTTATTTTCTATGGGACCATAACGCTTTGCGCCGGCATTATTTAAATTTGCCACTTTTTTCTACTGACGGACATGGCTTGACAAACTATAATTGAGTTCTTTTACATTATTTCCTGTCATATTTGAAGAAATGTACACTATAAATAGGTATGTCTCTGCGGGAATAGCATTCACGAATTGCCGACCTCTGCAATGATGTACTAGTAAAATACTCCAAATTAATCTCATAGTTAAAGTTGACCTTTATATTGGGGTGGCAGACTTGTGGGTATAAATTTAATTTTAGAAAATATAAACTAATTACGCGCTGTCAGCAAAACTCAATTATTTAAATGTTTTCAGGTGATTCACGAAATTCAGCAGATATCAGATAACGGTTGGTTCGCGACACATCTCACAGACATCCTGGTCCACTGTGGCAAACTGAAGATCTTAGATAAGCATCAGACTGAGTAAGTGCTCACATTTTTAACATAAATATAGGGCATATTGGCATTTACTAATATAATGGTAACTAATATCTTGTGGCGGAAAAAAAGGCCGTACAACGACCTCAATGACCACGACTACTCTGACAAGAGTATACGACGAAGAAGAAGAAAAAGATACCTTGTAGTGCCATAATATATCTAACAGACCATTAGTAGACTTGTAACAAAATATATAAATACTCGTAGGTGTCCGACCGCCTGGCCGGCACAATTTGGATTTGGATAAATCTGGTTCAATGGTGGATGATTATGCAATAAAACTTTGATTTTATGAAAAGACGCATTGTATTATTACTTTTCATATACATTTATACCGTGAATCGACATTATAACTAATTTCCCGTTTTATTATAAAGGAAAGCGAAACTAGCTAGTGCAGCCATTTTTTTGCAAGAGACAAAGCACAGATAAAATATCTTTGACATAAATCTAGGCCGAGCTGTTTGAGGTTTCAAATTAAACTATTTGCACAATGAATGGCAAATTACTCATAAATCTTATAAAAATACATATAACGCTCAAACATCCCGCCCGCCAAGAACAGCATGTTCTTCCTACCGCCCGCCATGACATCATACAGGAACAGGCATATAGAATTGCATACATAACATGGTTTAGGCATTGCACCTTAATAAAGTACTAAATTAACAAGAGCTAACATGACATCAATAGACAACTTTGAACTCTATCTAAAGTTTTAAAATAGAAAACAATACAAGGTACACTGTTCACCAGTCTATAAAGAAGAGATCATGAACAAGTTTGATAACAATCTATAGAGATAGAGATCACAGGCTTAACTAAGACAAGTTACATTGTATACTAACCACTTGTTAATATTTACTAATATACCCGTACAAAGGTGAGTATCATCAATCATCAGAGGTTTTACAACTCTGTTATAACAATATAACATAAATGAAAATTAAAATAAATTAAACACTTATAAGTATACCTATTAAAGTATTGGTACAACATAATAATATTCTTTCCTATCAGTCATTTTAAATAAGTACACTTATATAGTTTTACATAACTAGTGACTTTATACTATTAATAGAAACTTTGGTAAACCTTATAGGAACTTTAATAAGTCTCTAAAGTTATACAGTAACAGTATCAACCACATGAAAATTGCAGTACCATTTGGATACCCTAAACTAAACATATATTAATAAAATAACATACTCATGGTCTTGCTCTGACCTGTAGCAAGATAAGAATACAGAAAAAACAATAACTACATTACAAGTAATACTAGTTGGCAGCAGGCAATACTATTAATTTGGAAACAGGTCTCACAAGTTTGGAATGATTACATTTTAAGGTAACGACTCTAGTGACATTGTCTGGACCAGGGTGCTTTTCTTGTACTAACCCGTATAACCACTTCGAGGGCGGGAGATCATCCTCCTTAACTAATACTACGTCACCTACCTGTGGCTCCGGGGTGACCTTAGTCCATTTGTACCTCTGATAGAGCGTCGTTAGGTACTCCTGAGACCATTTTCGCCAGAACTGCTGCATGAGCTTCTGGGTGAGCTGCCATCTATGCAAAGGGCTGATCTGAGAATCTTCATAGTTACTATCTGGAGCGGTTACCAGAGCTTCGCCAACTAGAAAGTGTCCCGGGGTGAGTGGACTAGTGTCCACTTCATTTGACGGTAGCTGGTACTTTATGCATCTTACACATTTACTTAAAATATGCCTAATCAAGCTCTTGGCATTGAGAATTAAAAACTTGGATCTTACATAATTTAGGGTGAGTTGGGGGCCTCCGTGGAGAGTCCTTGTGTGAGCGTCACTCACAATCAGCTTGGATAAGTGATGGTCATGGGGCATTATTATAGGATGCTTAACATTATAAGAATGATCGCTATGCTCAATCCTACCTCGAGTTCTCATAATACCATCCTCGTCCAAGAAGGGACACAATGATACTATTATGCTTCTCCGGGGGATTGGATTAGAATTATTCAAGTTAGTTAACTCCCGAGAGAAAGCTGAAGATTGACTTGCTTTGATACCTACCTTTAAGGCATTATCAAGCTCCCTTGCGGTCAGATAGGACTGAAACGATTCTCCTTTCAATTTTTTACAAAATCTGAGACAGTAAGCTACTACCCTTACCGTCTTGGATAAAGATGAGTATTTAGTCCAAACACTCAACTCTTCGGATGGCTGATCCGTGGATAAAACAGTACATACATGTACTTTCATGGGCTTGGCTTCAAGCTCAGTGGATACGGTTTCGGATGTTGGATGCTGGTAGTTAGGGTCTTGTAGCCATGCTGGGCCGTGGACCCACAACTCGAATTGGATAAAATCGGCTGGTGACATTCCTCGACTGGCACAGTCCGCCGGGTTGCTGGTGGATTCTACATGCGCCCACTGATCATTGTTAAGTATGGATAGAATATCAGTGACGCGGTTGGCAACAAACGTTGTCCAGCGGCTCGGCTCGCCTTGAAGCCAAGCTAGGACTATAGTCGAGTCTGTCCAAGCCCTGCAACGACTGACTGGGATGGATAGAATAGCGGATACTTCTCCCAGCAGTTTGGATAAAAGTACTGCCCCGGACAGTTCAAGTCGGGGTATGGATATCTGGCGGATTGGAGAGACCTTTGTTCGAGCTGCGACTAAATAGACTGTGACATTACCTTCATGATCCACTACCCGAAGGTATACGACTGCTGCGTAAGCGTCGTTGGAGGCGTCACAGTAGCCATGTAGTTGGATATCACTTGCATCTTGCCGGAGACCGACCCATCTTGGCATGATGAAGCTGTTGAGAACTGGCAGCTGCTCCCGGAACTCGTTCCACTCCGTCAGCAAGTTGGAAGTTACTTCCTGGTCCCAGGAGTGACCTGAAACCCATAGTTTTTGCATGTATATCTTGGCTCGGATAATAACTGGGGAAATCCATCCCAGTGGATCAAAGAGACGTGATATGTCAGACAAGATGTTCCGTTTGGTGACGGGGCTTGGCTGTGGAGGTAAGTTAACCTTGTAGTGAAATGAGTCAGTCTGATGATTCCATGACAAACCTAGGATTTTGATCATGTCATCCAGCTTTATGTCTTTGTCAGAGCTAGTAACCGGGTGTGGATAAATTGTGTCCATTAATTTTTGGCTATTGCTTGCCCATTTTTGTAATTCAAACCCAGCTTTACTTAGCAAACTGACCATCTCAGAATAAATTTGGATAGCTTCATCATCAGTCTCACACCCACTCATTAAGTCATCCATATAGAAATCTGTCAGCACCCTTCCTGCAGCCAATGGATAATCTTGACCTTCATCTTTAGCCACTTGCTGTAAACTTTTGACTGCAAGATAAGGAGCTGACGAGACCCCGAAGGTTACACGTAACATCCTGTAATCCTTTACAATATCATCAGAACTCTCACGCCACAGCAGGCGTTGGAAATCAGTGTCTTTGTCCACGACTTTAACCTGTCTGTACATTTTGATAATATCTGCTATAAAGCAAATTGGATAAATACGCCATTTCATAATGATATGACGCAGTTCAGGTTGTAGTCGTGGACCAACCAAGAGATCATCATTCAAGGACCTACCATTGAGACCTTTAGACGAGCAGTCAAAAACTATGCGAAACTTGGTTGTGGATTTGTCACTGCGAATCACGGCATGAAAAGGCATGTACACACAACCAGGCTTCGCAGCTTCCTGCTGGTCTTGGATAAGTTCCATGTGATTGAGTGATAAATATTCATTGATCACTTTGGTATATTCTTGCTTTAGGAGTGGATTACTATTCATCTTTTTCTCCAATGAGAGAAATCTCCTTAAAGCGACTTTCCGTGAATCCCCATACTGACATAACGGATCATCATCACGGAATGGTAAACTAACAACATAGCGACCTGTACTGTCCCTAGTTGTAGTGGATGCATAATGCTCCTCACACGCTTGGTCTTCCTTAGACAACAAGGTGCGAGGCTGGTCAGTTTCAATTTCCCAGAATTTACGGAGAGTGTCATTAATTGAGCTATCCAGAATATGGGCAGTTATAAAGTTATTAGCATGGTTACTCACTTGTGTTTTTCCTGACAGGATCCAGCCCAGAGCGGTGTTTTGTGCTGTCAGGTTGGACGATGGATTCCGTACCATACCCTCTATCAGAGTCTGTCCATACACCTCAGCGCCCAGCAACATGTCCACATGCCCTGGAGTGTCATATCCTGGATCTGCCATCTTTAATTTCTTCAACTCTGGCCAATTATGAATCTCAACTTTCTGTGAAGGAATGGGATTAGTTACCTGTCTTACCACATATGCCTGAACAACACAACTAAAGGAGCCACAAGTGGATTGTATTTTGAATTGAACCTTGTGTTTAATTGGTGTTGACAATGGGATTTTCTCCCCACCCAGTCCTGAAGGATCAACACTACCATTTGCAGGTATCTTGTGTAACTGAAGTAATTGTACAGTATGCTCACTCACAAATGATATTTGAGAACCCTGGTCAAGAAATGCCCTAAGTGTATGACAATTTCCCTTATTTTCTACCTTAACTAATGCCGTAGTTAACATTACCTCACTATTGGGCATACTCGACCCTTCAGCAGCATGAGCCACAATGTTACTAGGTACTGGTTCCCTCTGCTCTGGCTTCTCCTGGATACCTTCACACTGTTTGCCGTGGATCTTTTCCCCTTCACTGAGTCGGCTTGGTTGCGCTGAAGGTGGATGCTCGCTGTCCAGATGCAGCAGGGAGTGGTGGCGACGACCGCAGCGCTTACATGATGTATCTCGCTTGCACTGTGTTGCAGAATGCTTTGCTCCAAAACAATTGAAGCACAACGCCTTATTTTTGACAAAGTCCCGCCGTTGTTGTACTGAGTCCTGGCTAAAACGCTTACATTGGTACAACAAGTGAGCCTCTGCACAGCATGGACAGGATATTGATGACGCTGTTGTAGTAACACTGAACACCTTAGGTCGCTCTGCTTCTTTTGGTTTTGTTTCTCTCTTGTTACTTGGATCTAGGAACTCTAATGCTCTGAATCTGGATTCCAGGAATGATGAAAATTCACTAAAGGTTGGTAGTGTGTCTGAGTTATCACTGATCTTGTGTTCCCATAGTTTCCGGGATTCCTGGTCAAGCTTCTGTATGACCAGGTGGATAATAATGAGATCCCAGGATGAAACATCTATATTCATGTTGGTGAGAGCACTTAAACATTCATTTGTTGTGTCCAATATTTGTTTGACACCATAACAAGATGCTGTGGATAAGGTCTTTTGGCTTATTAATCGATTGAGTATGCACGATGAGATGTAGCGTGTGTTACTGTACCTTTTCTTTAATAATGTCCAACATTGTTCATAATTTGCATCAGTTATGGGTGTGTGTCGTATTAATTGCTCTGCCTCACCTGTCAGATGACCTTTCAAGTAATGGAGCTTTTGCACAGGTGCTAAAGTTTGGTTATTATGGATCACAGATTCAAATAAGTCATGAAAGGTAGGCCACTCTGCATACTTGCCGGAAAACACTGGGATAATAATTCTTGGTAGCTTCACTGCACTGGATACATTGGATTCGTTATTGTGTGAGTGAGCTATGGATATTGCCGGCAAGCTTGCTTGTGGTTTGATTTTGTCCAAGGCCTCTTTTAACTGACATTTATATTCGATGTATTTCTCTTCGACTCTGTCATAAGTCTCGGATGTGAAATAGGTGTTGTTGGGATCTTCGGATTCTAACACGATAGCTTGATGATTGTTCTCGAAACATTTCCAGTAGCCTTCTAACAGGTCTAACCTTGTTTCTAAGTATGTACTCGTAATCCGGGCCTTGGGCGATTTTTTGAAGTTAGATACGGCTTTATCTATCTTCTCTTCTATATTTTTCTGTAATTTGGTATAAGAGTCGACTTCCATGATGATTTTGGTGGTGAACTTTCACTTGTTTTTCAAACATCCGGTTCGAAGGACCATGTCCGACCGCCTGGCCGGCACAATTTGGATTTGGATAAATCTGGTTCAATGGTGGATGATTATGCAATAAAACTTTGATTTTATGAAAAGACGCATTGTATTATTACTTTTCATATACATTTATACCGTGAATCGACATTATAACTAATTTCCCGTTTTATTATAAAGGAAAGCGAAACTAGCTAGTGCAGCCATTTTTTTGCAAGAGACAAAGCACAGATAAAATATCTTTGACATAAATCTAGGCCGAGCTGTTTGAGGTTTCAAATTAAACTATTTGCACAATGAATGGCAAATTACTCATAAATCTTATAAAAATACATATAACGCTCAAACAGTAGGTGGTCGCGGAAAGTGTAGCCAAATATATAGGAACAAGTCTTTATTAATATAGGAGTAGTGGTGTGTTCCGATCAAATATCATTGATTGTATAAGATGTGTTGTCTAATAAAAATAATGCAGCAAGAATCAACTTTTGACAACCAGACATACCGCATAATGTACCGAACCATACAGTGCCATCTAAATTAACCTTCTACCTATAGAACTTAGTCAGTTTGATGAAATTTAAATCATATTCAATTGGAACAGAGTCGCATTTGTTTTGTTTCGTTTTGAATTAAAGGTTCAAATTTCAGTGGCAAATTCTGCATTTTTCATGGCTGGGCCCTTAGGAGGTAAGCACGCTAAGCACGAATAATTTTGTACATTGACTCGTCTATACCTATCTCACTCGCACGTGCGTATTTATATTGGTGTCCTGCCCATGATGCCGGCGGTCAACGCATAGGAACAGGCGAGGGTTTACATTAGCCTAAGGTTTTTGACATTAAAAAGCTGAACTCGATCCGTACTTCCAGCGTGACGTCGCGCCTCCGCGACAGCCTGATCCTGGAGTACGGCAGCCTGGTGATGGAGCACGGCTCGCTGTGGGCGGCGGGGCTGTCGTACCTGTGCGCATGCGCGCCCGAGGGCCCGGCGCGCGCCGCGCTGCTGCTGGCGCGCCTGCCGCTGCGCACGGACACCAGAGCGCTGCGCGTCGCCGCCGAGGCGCAGAAGTACGGCCTGCACAACGTCGGTGAGTGCTGTACACTAAACTGAATCATGTGGTCATCCATTAATTACATCACACGAATTTCTAGGTCTTTTGACAGCTCCCCTCCCACCCCCCTCATTGTCATACTTGGTCACGTTTGGCAAACCCCTCGCCCCCTGGTGTGACGTCACATTTTTTTAACGAAATAGGCAAATCGAATTAAGTAGAATAGAAATATTAGTAATTTTATAGCCCAAAACTAATTAGGAAAGAAAATTTAACGACTAAAATAATTTTGTTCCAAAAATTTCTTATTTAACTGTACAGCGAAGTAAATAATTTGAATAAGTTAAATTGACGTCACAAAATTTTATGACTCCTCCCCCCTGTCACAACATGTCACATTTTCTTGACCTTGTAGAGCGTTTATGAATAAGGGGGTTTGGCATTACCATGGCTTTCAAAAATACAGTCTTGGGCAAAGTCTATAAAAAAATTAAATTTATAGAGAGAAATTTCGAGATTGTGTTAACCGAATCCTGAAGGAAGGGACTTCCGCATCTCGAGTTAATAGGGTACTACTATTGGTATTGGCACTCAACCTTCCGTGTTTTGCGTCTTAGAATCAAATGGGGTAACAGAACTGACACTCGTATATACAATTTATTAATAATACGATGATTTTTCACATCAAACAGGATTAATCAATTTCTTACTCTTATTAGTTTCTTCCATTTCGAACGTAACGTCACAGTTTTGTCCCGAAGCCCGATATAACATATATACATATTAATATTAGGCGTTTTATATATTATAAATATTAGAATTTATATAGGTAATGAAAATTTGTGTGTTATTCCAGTGCGGTCGATCTGCCTGTGCGTAGGCGCGCGGCACCTGTCGGGCGGGCGGCTGGGCGCGGCGCTGGCGTGGGGCATGCGCGGCCGCGACTCCGCGCTGTGCGCACGCGCCGCCGACGCCGCGCTGCGCCTCTACACCGCCCGCGGCACGCTGCCGGCCCGAGACCTGCTGCCGGCCGCCGGCACGGGGCTGCTGCTGCATCACAGGGCGCTGTTGTTAGGTAACTGATGTGCTAATACATGCCCACCGTTGCGACACCGGCGTGGGGCATGCGCGGCCGCGACTCCGCGCTGTGCGCGCGCGCCGCCGACGCCGCGCTGCGCCTCTACACCGCCCGGGGCAAGCTGCCGGCCCGAGACCTGCTGCCGGCCGCCGGCACGGGGCTGCTGCTGCATCACAGGGCGCTGTTGTTAGGTAACTGATGTGCTAATACATGCCCACCGTTGCGACACCGGCGTGGGGCATGCGCGGCCGCGACTCCGCGCTGTGCGCGCGCGCCGCCGACGCCGCGCTGCGCCTCTACACCGCCCGGGGCACGCTGCCGGCCCGAGACCTGCTGCCGGCCGCCGGCACGGGGCTGCTGCTGCATCACAGGGCGCTGTTGTTAGGTAACTGATGTGCTAATACATGACCACCGTTGCGACACCGGCGTGGGGCATGCGCGGCCGCGACTCCGCGCTGTGCGCGCGCGCCGCCGACGCCGCGCTGCGCCTCTACACCGCCCGGGGCACGCTGCCGGCCCGAGACCTGCTGCCGGCCGCCGGCACGGGGCTGCTGCTGCATCACAGGGCGCTGTTGTTAGGTAACTGATGTGCTAATACATGACCACCGTTGCGACACCGGCGTGGGGCATGCGCGGCCGCGACTCCGCGCTGTGCGCGCGCGCCGCCGACGCCGCGCTGCGCCTCTACACCGCCCGGGGCACGCTGCCGGCCCGAGACCTGCTGCCGGCCGCCGGCACGGGGCTGCTGCTGCATCACAGGGCGCTGTTGTTAGGTAACTGATGTGCTAATACATGACCACCGTTGCGACACCGGCGTGGGGCATGCGCGGCCGCGACTCCGCGCTGTGCGCGCGCGCCGCCGACGCCGCGCTGCGCCTCTACACCGCCCGGGGCACGCTGCCGGCCCGAGACCTGCTGCCGGCCGCCGGCACGGGGCTGCTGCTGCATCACAGGGCGCTGTTGTTAGGTAACTGATGTGCTAATACATGACCACCGTTGCGACACCGGCGTGGGGCATGCGCGGCCGCGACTCCGCGCTGTGCGCGCGCGCCGCCGACGCCGCGCTGCGCCTCTACACCGCCCGGGGCACGCTGCCGGCCCGAGACCTGCTGCCGGCCGCCGGCACGGGGCTGCTGCTGCATCACAGGGCGCTGTTGTTAGGTAACTGATGTGCTAATACATGACCACCGTTGCGACACCGGCGTGGGGCATGCGCGGCCGCGACTCCGCGCTGTGCGCGCGCGCCGCCGACGCCGCGCTGCGCCTCTACACCGCCCGGGGCACGCTGCCGGCCCGAGACCTGCTGCCGGCCGCCGGCACGGGGCTGCTGCTGCATCACAGGGCGCTGTTGTTAGGTAACTGATGTGCTAATACATGACCACCGTTGCGACACCGGCGTGGGGCATGCGCGGCCGCGACTCCGCGCTGTGCGCGCGCGCCGCCGACGCCGCGCTGCGCCTCTACACCGCCCGGGGCACGCTGCCGGCCCGAGACCTGCTGCCGGCCGCCGGCACGGGGCTGCTGCTGCATCACAGGGCGCTGTTGTTAGGTAACTGATGTGCTAATACATGACCACCGTTGCGACACCGGCGTGGGGCATGCGCGGCCGCGACTCCGCGCTGTGCGCGCGCGCCGCCGACGCCGCGCTGCGCCTCTACACCGCCCGGGGCACGCTGCCGGCCCGAGACCTGCTGCCGGCCGCCGGCACGGGGCTGCTGCTGCATCACAGGGCGCTGTTGTTAGGTAACTGATGTGCTAATACATGACCACCGTTGCGACACCGGCGTGGGGCATGCGCGGCCGCGACTCCGCGCTGTGCGCGCGCGCCGCCGACGCCGCGCTGCGCCTCTACACCGCCCGGGGCACGCTGCCGGCCCGAGACCTGCTGCCGGCCGCCGGCACGGGGCTGCTGCTGCATCACAGGGCGCTGTTGTTAGGTAACTGATGTGCTAATACATGCCCACCGTTGCGACACCGGCGTGGGGCATGCGCGGCCGCGACTCCGCGCTGTGCGCGCGCGCCGCCGACGCCGCGCTGCGCCTCTACACCGCCCGGGGCACGCTGCCGGCCCGAGACCTGCTGCCGGCCGCCGGCACGGGGCTGCTGCTGCATCACAGGGCGCTGTTGTTAGGTAACTGATGTGCTAATACATGCCCACCGTTGCGACACCGGCGTGGGGCATGCGCGGCCGCGACTCCGCGCTGTGCGCGCGCGCCGCCGACGCCGCGCTGCGCCTCTACACCGCCCGGGGCACGCTGCCGGCCCGAGACCTGCTGCCGGCCGCCGGCACGGGGCTGCTGCTGCATCACAGGGCGCTGTTGTTAGGTAACTGATGTGCTAATACATGACCACCGTTGCGACACCGGCGTGGGGCATGCGCGGCCGCGACTCCGCGCTGTGCGCGCGCGCCGCCGACGCCGCGCTGCGCCTCTACACCGCCCGGGGCACGCTGCCGGCCCGAGACCTGCTGCCGGCCGCCGGCACGGGGCTGCTGCTGCATCACAGGGCGCTGTTGTTAGGTAACTGATGTGCTAATACATGCCCACCGTTGCGACACCGGCGTGGGGCATGCGCGGCCGCGACTCCGCGCTGTGCGCGCGCGCCGCCGACGCCGCGCTGCGCCTCTACACCGCCCGGGGCACGCTGCCGGCCCGAGACCTGCTGCCGGCCGCCGGCACGGGGCTGCTGCTGCATCACAGGGCGCTGTTGTTAGGTAACTGATGTGCTAATACATGCCCACCGTTGCGACACCGGCGTGGGGCATGCGCGGCCGCGACTCCGCGCTGTGCGCGCGCGCCGCCGACGCCGCGCTGCGCCTCTACACCGCCCGGGGCACGCTGCCGGCCCGAGACCTGCTGCCGGCCGCCGGCACGGGGCTGCTGCTGCATCACAGGGCGCTGTTGTTAGGTAACTGATGTGCTAATACATGCCCACCGTTGCGACACCGGCGTGGGGCATGCGCGGCCGCGACTCCGCGCTGTGCGCGCGCGCCGCCGACGCCGCGCTGCGCCTCTACACCGCCCGGGGCACGCTGCCGGCCCGAGACCTGCTGCCGGCCGCCGGCACGGGGCTGCTGCTGCATCACAGGGCGCTGTTGTTAGGTAACTGATGTGCTAATTAGAGCTCCCGATACACGTGTTACACGCTGACACGGGTACCCGTGTTCTTAAGCCCGCCGGGCTTAAGAACCCGAACTACACGAACCCGCCCGGATCCGGAAACGTTTACACGGGTACCCGTGTACACGGGTACACGGATACACGAAATAACGGATCTTATTTACCCGCCGGTTCGACCCTTCACTCTCGTGTAGCGGAGATTCGTGCTATGAAGACATACGATTGAATATGTGGAAGGTTAGGAAGATTCGATTACCTACTTTGCAGTTTTACTGGATTGATTTGTAATGTCAATAATAGGTAGGTAAGTACAATTTGTTTCAATAATCATAAGATTAAAATTAACAATATCTCAGTAACCGCTGACTTCATTGTTGGTATTTCAGTTTCTTCATTGATGTAGTTTTTTGATAATTAAAGTAAACCTAAATACCATCACCACCATGTTACCATTTGTTGGGACGTCAGTCTTTCCGTGACCACAGCTGGTGCAACTCAGCTGAAACGTCGGAATTAAAGGTAAAAACAATGAAATTATATCGCGGTAGACCCGTTTGTGTAATTAAATATGTGTACAAAACGCGAGAGTTTAAAGTGTTATATAAACCTAAATGATTATTTAATACAAAAGTAAATAGTTATGCTTACTGAAACCAGAGTTGGGCATTATTCGAATCATTTTTAATCTAAATAATTACGGTGAGATTAATATTCGCGAATAAATTATTCGCGAATAAACCATTCGCTTAGAATTATACACGAAGGATTTTTGTAATACACACTCAGATGGCAAATCTGAATAGGTATGCAACTGCAGCGTATTTTAGAGCCAAGGAAAATTTTGGGAAAGGCCCCAACTGACCGTCGCCATCCATGGTGGGGACAAATGGGAATTGTTTATATGCAGCGCCTATTCCCATTTGTTCCCGGCCGGGACAAGTGAGAATACATCCGATATTTGTGTAAAATATTATTATGTAGGGTCTACCCATATGTTCCCCGCGGAGATAAATGGGAATTCACCCATTATTGGTAATTATTAGTAATATGGGAATACACCAATAATGGGTGCATTATTCGTGTATTCCCATTTGTCTCCAATTCACGTGACCTACGCCATGCACGAGGCGGGGACAAATGGGAATGTTTATATGAATTTTGGTGTTCCCATTTGTCCCCGATATTGGCGTTGCCATATGTCCCCACCTCAAAAGATTTCTATGCAGCGTCTTTCCCCATAAGTTTCTCGCGGGAACAAATGGGAATACACTCTTTATTGGTGTATTCCTATTTGTTCCTGCCCTACGTGACCGCCGCGATACGTGAGGCGGAGACAAATGGGTACGATTTATATGCAGCACCTATTCCATCAGTTCCACACGTAGACAAATGGGAATACATCCGAAAATTGTGTTCCCAATTGTTTACGGGTCTAACGGGTTTATAGTAGTGAAAAACTCCAGTTTATAAAATAAGATGTTTAATCTTCTATTGTGGAAAAATGAGTATAAAATTTGACAAGCAAAAAAACAAAAGACATACGCTAACTTTTTTATTGACCGAAGCGAAGCGAAGGTCTACGTTTTGACTCGGGCATTTTGCTTTCGTATGTCCGGATGTTCTCCTCTACAGGTCGCAATTCTTAACCGATTCTCGTGAAATTTTGTGACCGAATTTTATGACTAAATAAAATTTTTTTGTCAATCCGGTTTTTGGAATTTTTTAAAAATGGCGGAGTCGTGATACCTGGCGCCTAAACAAATAGTCGTATCGATATCATAAGACTTTTTTCTTTTTGAAACATGTTTACAGAGTTAATAGCAAAAAATGCAGAAAAAAATTATCGCTGGTTTAGGCGGTATTTAGATATTTAATTTTAACTAATTTTAATTTGAGAAGGAGTAGCTAAATTTCGTCAACCCATCTAAGAACTATTTGGCTCAGTTTGTAAACGTTCGCTTTTTCTGTTTGCACAGAGGGTCTGGGTTCGATCCCCAGTAATTGTATGCTGGGATATTATAACTTTTTGTATTTTTTTACACATAAATTTCGTATTGTTTTTCTTTAATTTACTATACACCGTGTTTTTATTGAATTCCGTTAACTTCGGGGTATAGTTAAGTACGTTTATAAGAACTAAATGGCATAGTTAATTTTCAAAAAAAAAAATTTTTTTTGTTTTCTTTTTTGTTTTTTTTTTTGTTTAAAAAGTAATTAAATGTAGCATATAGCGTTGTTGTAACACGGGCATTACATTTAACTCAACCAAACAATTGAAATCTGTGACATATCAATGTCATTTCGTACATCAATCGACCGAGATTGTACTTAAGTTTAGTAGCAAATGTATGAACTCATTCTAAACACTAATCAATATGTAAGCCGGCCCTAAGGCAAGTGTACACGCTTGTAGAGGCCTTATAGTAAAAAAATAAATTATGGATTATCTCCGAAATGGACTTAATTAGAACATCGGTGTCTTTGAGAAAGTTACTTGATTTAAGCTCAGGAATGCACCCTTGAAATTAACGGAAATCAAAAAAAACACGGTGTATTTAAAGCTCTTAGCACCATGTTATTTCAAGCTCTGCTCGCGAGGTCTACAGCTCACAGAGCCACTAGTAGGTAAAATTATAAGCTGCCAGTCTCTGCGGAGGTTCTATTCCATTTTCTTGCGAACATGCCCCCGGGCGTTCAAAGCTTGCCTTTCAACCCAAACTGCTCAACCCAGGATGCAAGTACATCATAACAGCAGATCGCCGAGTTACTGAAGAGGTATCTTCTCTTCTAAGAGCATAACGGCGTCAAGTTGCAACGCTTGAGTGTGTATCACTCAGGCTCTGGTGGAAGATTCCAATGCTTCCTGCTTGATTTGACTGCTGTCACAATTGTTCAACGCTAATAGACTGGCCAATGTAGCGTACTCCTCGAGGTCATGAACCGACACTGACGAAAGAGGGCGGTCACCGATGGAGTGGTAGCAGCAGCCTTGCAGCATTCTTGAAATAAATGGCAGCAATTCTTCTGGGTGGGACGAAATTCAAATCAGTGGGAAGTGGCAACCAAACCAGTGTTGAGGTCATCGACGATAAACATTATGTTACAATACCCAGCACTCCTTAAATAAAATGTGGTTGACTTTACCCCAGCTTCCCATGAAACTCCAATGTAAAGGAGGACACGCAGAACTAACATTAGAAAATAATAATGTCATCATTGCTGCAGCATTAGCTTGCGAATCACAGCTGCGCTTTGATAAATAAGTTTAAGACTCACTGCATCCATCCATAAATGATGTACAGTATATAACTTAAATAATGAGTAATTAATGCTAGCAAGTAAATACTAAATAATACTGGTTAAGTCACCTGCTAGCAGTAGATAGTACCTATATACATAGTACGAACACATACGAAAAATGCCTATGTAGCACTTTTTTAAGTCTTAGTCTACTAAGAGCCAAAGTAGGTACACAAACGAGTTTACATATTTAAAAACGTAAGTAATAATAGTTGTGCTAATTAGTTGCTATTGTAATAAGTAAAATCTCAGAACATTAGGGTTTTTCTTTAACTTTAAATTTACATTTAAGAGAATATTTAGTCTTCTTGTCTAGTGAAAATCCTAGTAGTTAAATGCTTTCTAACTAATTTCCTGTTCGAGGAATGATGAGATTGTTTGGTGCAGGCCTTGGCAGGCTGCTGGAACCGCGTGAGTTGGGTTCGAGTCTCATCGTCAAGCAATCTATTACTAGCGCATGAGGTGACATTCGTAAAATAACAATTAATTCGCGAAGGAGCCGATACTTGACCGCTGTTTGTTGGGCCTGCGACTATATACCCTAATTTAGTCTCAAATAGTATCGTCTGTCCATCGCTTAATTCAATTTTATGCGACCCTAACAAGTTCCAAAAATGGTCAGCCCCAATCAAGATATCAACCTCGGATGGCTTATAAAAGTTAGGGTCAGCTAAACGGATGCTAGACGGAATATTCATTCGTGATATCTCCATCTTTTGATAAGGCATTTCGTCAGATATTGATGGCAAAACAGAACAATTTAAATAAGTCGAGTAGGTGTCATCCAACGATTTAATTGGCACCTGGCACATTTTACCTACGTGAGACTTTAATTTGTTTATGCCTGTAACCGATTTATTTACACGATTAGTATGTAAATTTAACTGCCGACTCATCTTCTCAGTCACAAAACAAGACGCACTACCATTATCTAAAACTGCTCTGGCTATGATCTCGCGATTGTCATGCCCATATACTTTAATCAATGCAGTTGTTAGTAGTCCGACGTCTGGTTCAGATGCATTCGAATGTGGAGTTGTGACTCGCATGCGAGCCGATAATGCAGGAACGGAGGCGGCAGCCGGCGCCGACGCCGTTGATGCCGGCGACGCAGGCCGCTCGCACGAGCTTGATTCCGTTGTTTGCGTATGCTCTGTGACATGAACGAGTGAATTATGCTTGCGCTTGCATATTCCACAACCTGCCTTCTTGCAATGGTTTGCATAGTGATCTCGTCGGAAGCAATTAAAACAAACTTTATAATTCGGCAGCAAGTTAAGCCGCTCGATATTGCTTAACGCGAGAAACTGAGAGCAGTTATTTAAGCTATGCTCACCATTACATTTCGGACATAACTGAGACTGAGAAGTGACACAGTGTTCAGTGGGTTGAGTAGAAAGCAAAACCCTATGTTTAGATGCGATTTTAGCCGGCTGACTAGATTGACCGGCGCCTGATGCGCTCGATAACTCTAAGGTTTCAATCAAGTCTGCACGATTACGCATAAAAGTGTTAAAATTATCAAATGAAATAGGCACAGTCTTATCAAAGCTTCCTTTATGTTCCTCCCACTCACGAAATGTCGTAGCGTCTAATTTGTTGCTAATAATGTGAATAAGGAGCGTGTCCCAATGTTTGACAGGCTCACCTAGGGATTCTAAGCATCTCAGATTTTTGTTTACGTGGTCAATAATACGTTTTAAATGCACGGACGACTCCTTGATGATCGGCTCGATGTTAAATAAAGCAGATACATGGTTTTGTAATAACAACCTCTTGTTATCGTACCGCTCACACAAGAGTGTCCACGCCACCTCATAATTGCTCCCAGAAAACTCAATAGAATTAATAACCAACGCCGCAGATCCTTCCAACGATGCTCTTAAATAATGGAATTTATTAATGTTATCGACATCATCGTTAGAATGGATCAGACTTGTGAAAGTATCTCTGAAGCCTAGCCAATTCTCGTATGAACCCTGAAATTTCGGTAACTGAATAGTTGGCAGCTTAACCAGTTTACGATTCGCACCACTTCGCGACCCACGATTACTACATGACTCAAACTCGTCACGTTTTTTATTAAAATTGTTGAGCATATCCTGGGCCCGCGAGAGTACAGAGAAGTAGCTATTTTGGAACTCATCTCGCTCTGTCATATGTGCATCTAAACTTTCACTGTTGCACTCTAACTGTGTCTGTACATCATCATAAAGTGCATACAATGCC
Source organism: Cydia splendana (assembly GCF_910591565.1). Classification (NCBI taxonomy): domain Eukaryota; kingdom Metazoa; phylum Arthropoda; class Insecta; order Lepidoptera; family Tortricidae; genus Cydia; species Cydia splendana. The sequence continues at coordinate 15,767,312 of NC_085965.1, read as the reverse complement.
TCAATCTTACCTATACGCAACTGCAATTGACTAGCTTCAGCTTGAGTTAATGACGACTCCTTCACTTTGCCTAGGTATGTAGTAAATAAGGTGAGTTGACCTTTATAACTGCCTCTTTTGCGAACTAAATCCTTTTCGTCAACCATTTTTGGGAAGCTGGTGTACGTACACCTTGAATGTAAACAATTTATAATGCAATTAATAAAAAATAATCCCTAGTAAAATAATTCCTGTTTAAAAATAATACAGATAAAATTAGTCCACAATACACATGAAATTAAATATAAATGACAATAGTCTCAAGTGAATAGATTAGGAGTACACGAATAACGGCAAATTAACGGTCAGAAGTTGCGTTGACAATATCACATTTTAAATAATTACAACGAACTAAATTACAAATGAATCTGACTCATATAACTACCAAATAGGTACACTTTATAATAAAATATTCACTAACCTGAAGTACACTATAAATCCTACCTATTTACACTACCTTAATAACGAGTGCTGGTCCTAATAATAAATCCTAACACACTCAACACTGGCGGATTCCGATGTCCCGGTGAATTTCTTCATCACAGCCTCGGCAGTCATAACATCCTCAGTGACAAATTGGTAATTTATAGGTATTTCCCTTCGGTCCTTCAATAGATTTTGGTTCCTTTATTTACACCCGGTTCGTGTGGACCATGTTTACGGGTCTAACGGGTTTATAGTAGTGAAAAACTCCAGTTTATAAAATAAGATGTTTAATCTTCTATTGTGGAAATATGAGTATAAAATTTGACAAGCAAAAAAACAAAAGACATACGCTAACTTTTTTATAGGTAAAATTATAAGCTGCCAGTCTCTGCGGAGGTTCTATTCCATTTTCTTGCGAACACCAATTATCCCCACCCGAATAAGGTGGGGAAAAATGGAAAATATTTTTATGCAGGGTCTTCACATATGTTCCCCGCGGAGACAAATGGGAATTCGACCATTATTGGTAATGATGGGTGCATTATTTGTGTATTCCCATTTGTCCCCGATTCACGTGACCTACACCATACATGAGGCGGGGACAAATGGGCATGTTGTATATGAGTTTTGGTGTTCCCATTTGTCCCCGATATTGGTGTTCCCATTTGTCCCCAAGGCGGAGACAAATGGGTACGATTTATATGCAGCACCTATTCCATCAGTTCCCGACGTAGACAAATGGGAATACATCCGAAAATTGTGTTCCCAATTATCCCCACCCCAAAAAGGTGGGGAAAAATGGAAAATATTTTTATGCAGGGTCTTCACATATAATCCCCGCGGAGACAAATGGGAATTCACCCATTATTGGTAATGATGGGTGCATTATTGGTGTATTCCCATTTGTCCCCGATTCACGTGACCTACGCCATACATGAGGCGGGAACAAATGGGAATGTTTTATATGAGTTTTGGTGTTCCCATTTGTCCCCGATATTGGTGTTCCCATTTGGTGCCGATACAAAAGATTTCTATGCAGCGTCTTTTCCCAAATGTCTCTCGCGGCGTGGACAAATAGGAATTCTTCCGAAAATGGTGTGTTCCCATTTGTCCCCACACCAATATGGAGGGTACAGATGGGAAATATTTATATGCAAATCCTATCACTTCTGTACCCGGCGGGGACAAATGGGAATACATCCGAAAATGGTGTGTTCCCTTTTGTCCTTATAAAAAGAAGGTGGGAACAAATGGGAAATATTTATATGCGGCTTCTTTTCCTATATGTTCCCCGCGGGGACAAATGGGCATACACCCATTATTGGTTATAATGGGTGCATTATTGATGTAATCCCATTTGTCCCCTATCCACGTGACCTACGCCATACATGAGGGACAAATGGAAATGTTTTATATGCAGCGCCTATTCCCATCTGTTCCCGGCGGGGAACAATAAGAATACACCCGTTAATGGTGTTCCTATTTGTCCCTGCTTCAATGAAGTGGGGACAAATGGGAAAGATTGTTTGTCTTTTCCCACATGTTCCCGAAGGGGACAAACGGGAATACCCCCATTATTGGTGTATTTCCAGTTGTTCTTGCCCCACGTGACCGCCAATACATGAGGCGTATTCCCAGTTTCCACACCTCAAATCAACCAACCAGATAAACCGATAGAAAACATTTTCTTTTTACTATTGGGATATAAAACATCTAAATAGTTATTTTGTAAGCTAACTATTCGACAATATTATTCGCAAATAATTTATTCGTGGGCTATTTTATTCGCCGAATAAATTATTCGCGAATGAATTGAACACGAATGATCATTCGAAAAAATTATTCGTCATTCGCGAATGATTTGGTAATTCTCATTCGTAATTCGTCATTCAAATGAATTTTGCCCATCTCTGACTGAAACTACCACGAACGGAATATGTTATATTTTCCTTTAACAAAATCGCATTTTGCTCACTGTTAGCAAAGTACCCTTGTTCGAGCTGCTGAGGTGAAAAATAAATTAAATTGGTACAACACATATCAATCACATTGAACATCCATATATACATTACTACAATCTCCGCTACACGCCAAGGACGGGTTAGGCCCGCGTGTATTTAAGGTCCGTTTCGCCGTGTACACGGGTACACGGGTACCCGGATACACGGATCTTAATTACACGTGTCCACGACTACACGTGTAGAACGGGTCAGAAAACCGTGTACGTATAGTTCGGAAACGGGTACCGAACACGTGTACACGAAACCCGGACACGACCGCGAGCCCTAGTGCTAATACATGCCCACCGTTGCGACACCGGCGTGGGGCATGCGCGGCCGCGACTCCGCGCTGTGCGCGCGCGCCGCCGACGCCGCGCTGCGCCTCTACACCGCCCGGGGCACGCTGCCGGCCCGAGACCTGCTGCCGGCCGCCGGCACGGGGCTGCTGCTGCATCACAGGGCGCTGTTGTTAGGTAACTGATGTGCTAATACATGCCCACCGTTGCGACACCGGCGTGGGGCATGCGCGGCCGCGACTCCGCGCTGTGCGCGCGCGCCGCCGACGCCGCGCTGCGCCTCTACACCGCCCGGGGCACGCTGCCGGCCCGAGACCTGCTGCCGGCCGCCGGCACGGGGCTGCTGCTGCATCACAGGGCGCTGTTGTTAGGTAACTGATGTGCTAATACATGCCCACCGTTGCGACACCGGCGTGGGGCATGCGCGGCCGCGACTCCGCGCTGTGTGCGCGCGCCGCCGACGCCGCGCTGCGCCTCTACACCGCCCGGGGCACGCTGCCGGCCCGAGACCTGCTGCCGGCCGCCGGCACGGGGCTGCTGCTGCATCACAGGGCGCTGTTGTTAGGTAACTGATGTGCTAATACATGACCACCGTTGCGATACTGATGTGGGGCATGTGCTGCGGTTGCCGCGCTCCGACCTTATACTACGTGTGGCAGTCTGCCGGCGAAGGATCTGCTACGGGCGGCGGCAGTGGCCCAGTGGGATTACTGCTGCGAGTGTTGCATCATAAAATGGTCTTATTCAGTGAGCTTGGCCTTAATCATGTCTCAGATTCTGCAGCGTGCGGCCTGCTACCGACTACAGGGCCTGATCTGCTACGTCATCATCTATTTTAATTCTTACTTGTAAAATACTACGCCGAAAACCTCACTACTTAGTAAAAGTTCATTTTATACTAAAACATTTCCTACAAATAGATCATCCACGCAACACTGCATATTTTTTATTTGCCACTGACAAGTCATGGTGAGCGAGATAAATGATTTTTTTTTTAATTTCTTTCAGGCAAATACTGCGACTTCCACAGATTGTACAAGAACAGGGAATTCAGGAAAGCTGCCAAGTTGCTCATATCTCTACTGACCTCAAATATTGCACCAGACTAGTGAGTACTGTTTGTAAATAAAATATAACATAGTACATATAGTCAATTGGGCTGGAAAGCTTGATAGCCTGGCTAGCTAAAGCATTATTTTGCAAGTAATTATAGTAATTTTTCTTATAACAAGGAAAGTTGCCAGGGCTCCATAAGGAAATCACTCTGAAGAAAGAGAGAAACAACATGGGTGAATAACTGTAACTGGCGGGTATCGAACACTTTATATAACAGCTATGAAATAGTATGAAGATGTACTTTGAAAATTATAATTTTTCATAGGCTGCCCAGTGCCCATAGTCGTCCATTGTATTTTTCCCGGACGCAGCCCATAGCATTTCTAAACACTTTTATTTCCCAACAGCTTCTGGGAAACCCTCCTCCTCGACACCCTTCCCCTGCTGGAGTCGGACGAACCGGTGTTCTCCTCCGCGGACACGTTCGAGATTATGCTGTGCCTGGAGCTGCGCGCGGGCAGCCTGGCCGGCGAGCGCGCCGAGCTGCTGCGCCTCGCCTGCGCGCGCAACCTCGCCCGCAGTCTGCTGCAGGATGTCAAGGATGAGGAATGAGGGTAGCAACACAGAGTCGGTTGCACCAAACAGCCTGTCACTTCCTACGACTGACGTCCGAATGTGGTACGTCGTCAAAGTCGTCCTGACATTTTGTTTACGTTCATAATTGTTTACCGTAAAAACACGTCATTGGCCAAGGATTAAAATTAAAACGTTCGCAATATTTTATTGTATTGGAAGTTTTATAGTTGTTTACTGCTGATTGCCGTTGTTCAGTCTGTCAAGTGGTTGGTGTAACTGGCCAATAATCTGGTTAGACTGGTCAGGCGCATCCACACAAAACGATCTGCCTCGCGAGTAAATTGCCGGGTTAAGGAGCCAGTATATATAGATGTGCCTCGTCCAAGGCAAACGCATTTAAATGAATTCCTTCACGTACATATTCCTGGACCCCCAGCCAGCTCGACCCGCATAGGAATCGTAATTCGTATGTGTCCAACTGTTCAGAATCCCCTTCCTATCCAGAAACCCCTCCCCCTCGTCCTTCCCAACAGATACAGTCTTTTTACATACCAAATTTCATGAAAATCTGTTTTGTAGTTTTAACTGTACAAGATAGCAGACAGTGTTACTTAATTACGCATTTACATTTATGGATAATGATGGTTTACTAAACTAAATTATATCAGTAATTAATATATGTAATGTGAAACTAATTTAACTTGGCAATTATAATCAGCAAAGCTGTGATTGTTTGGTACTAGAGTGCTTAATACTGGGTCTTCTTTAGTCAATGATTGGTGCTGTTGACAGCCAAATGCAGCAGTTGACCCAATGCACGGGCTCATGAGCCATTTTGTATACAATTACATGTCAACATGAAATGTGGATTTTTCACTGTAGCTTTTACTTAATGGAAGTTTCTAGTGTTAAGCAACTGTTTCAGTGGTGGAAGGAGAGCTAAATTGTGTTTTTGGAATCTTTTACTGTTCAGTCACAGATGAGATGACTTAAATATTTCTTTGTACCACATACTCTACTTATTTATGCATTTCAATCTTATAGCCAATCAAGGGCCCAACGTTTTCTGTTCTCTTTCACGTCGCAGCAACTAGTATAATTTCTCTCTCCTCGCTCTTTTAAAAATGCCGTTTGTCAAAAAAGGACAACCATACTGTTGACAAGGTGGACTTCAAATCAAGTGTTGCCTTTCTTGATGCGCCCAGGCTGTATATGTGTGCGTAAAAGCGTATCTGTGTGCTCTTTTAGGGATGTGAAAAGTCGATTTTAATCATGTTATATATCGATAAACGCTACACAGCGGAACGAAATAGCGATTAATTGAAGCTTCAATATCTTCGTTAAACATAAACATAATTGAAATGCTAATGGATAATGAATATATTATAATATAATAATATAATTCAATTATTGCGGAACACCTATTTTAGGACGTATTCATGTATTTTAATTAAATATCTGAACTTTCCCTTGGTTCCCTGCTGGGGCGTGACTATAAAATTGTGATCTGATAACCACAATAAAGAATAAAAGCGTTTTTGGTAATTTTAGGTATCGTTAAGCCTTTGAAGTAAAATTAAAATTGCAAGAAATGTCGATAGTTTATCGATATGACTTTATCGACATGGCTACAGCAACGTGGGCCTCATTGTTAATCGTACACTAAACAAAAGTGGCAACAGTGACAGCTCGCTGAGACACTGTCTCTATATATTATAAGTCTATGTAGCCAATGATGTCATTTATGTTGGTATGCGTAAATAGCTGACTGCTTTGTGTTAGTTATGGTGTAAAAATTGTAGTCCAATGTGTATTTGTGTTTAGTCATGTAAAGATTTCCTCGAGACATAATTTAGTTCTAATTTTGTAAAGTTAACTTGTTTCTTACAATGGAATAGTTGGTTGTATATTGTTGTATGTGAAATAAATTAATATTTTTTGTATGACTTATTTTATTTCTGCAACACTGGTAGCTTGGGTTTTTATCGCCTGACAAGATTCCGGTCCTGAGATAGTGTCACTATAGTGTAAACAACTTTATTTACGGTATTTGACACATTATGACTGACGTATATAGAGATGTAACTAACGCAAATCGATTGTCACAGCAAGCGATTACGATTGGATGGCACGTAGACTGAGGTATCGAATTGTGACGTATAATGAATTTTTATTTGAGATTTAAATAAAGCTAGAATTATATGGTTTTCCCGCAAGCTAAATGCATTTAATACACCGACCGAGTAGGTCGCACCCATTGTCAAAATTGAAACTAACTGGGGATCTATTTTAAAGTTTATTTATGTTATTTCTGTGTCAAATTTGTTGTCTGTTAAGTGACGATAAATATATCCATATTTACAGTTAATTATCCACCTTTTCCTTATTTTTATTAAAAGAAAAATGAAAAATTCATATCGATTTACTTAGACGACTACCGATTCATAACGGTGGTGTCCGGCCAACCCTAAAATTAAAAAAAAAAGACGTAGAACGTAAACGTTCGCAGTGCAGTTGTTTTCCTTTGTGATTTCAATGTGCAAGACATTTTACGTAGTGTTGCTGTAGTGAGTGACAGACGTCAAATACCGTAAATAACGTTGTTTACACTATACATATAACAGCCTTTTAGTGACACAGTAACAGTGTCTACTAAGTTATGTATAGTCAAATGTCAAATAAAATGTTGGTATGGGTCATATCAACAATCAATTTCAAAGCATTGTTTATCAAAATTCTATACATTTTTTTGTGCTTTTTTAAATGTAGGTGTACCTATTATATTGTAATCAAAATATTTTTTCTTGATTTGGGAATCTATTTCGGTATAATTGTGGCAATGGTATTTATAATTGTGTAAGCTTATTCTTCTTTTACTTTGGTATAATAGAATACAACATATACTATGGTTTTCATAGAATACTTCTTGCTAGTAAAATTAATAAATTAGTACAAAATTCTGTCCCAAATAGAACTTTATCAGTCTATAATTTTATTAGTTGCTAAATCCTTCAATACTTTACTATGGGACCTTGGACTGACCACAGTCCAGTTCCTAAAAAACCTTGTTTAGTTAGTAACACAACAATCATATACATTATTGACCATATATAGAGAAGACAAGAAAAGGTACAGTATCAGATTATATCATTTAATTACTTTAACATTAATAGGAATAACTAAAGTTGAATCACAGACTTAGTAACTAACAAACATCACACAAACAACAGTTGAATCACAGGCCTATGAAACAATCTTATAAGTAATTATTAAGTAACAATTGTCACATGATAAATCTATTGATTAAAAAGAAAACATTTCTGTTATAAAGAACTTTGTGAGAGGAATATTTTTATTAAAATTAAAGTTATATCAAAAATGTCAGAATCGGCAACCCATTAATCAACACTGCCACTAAAGATTCCAGCTTGAAACTTATTTCCTGTCAGCATAAAATTCCTCCATAGACTTCAATTCTTCAACATTGTAACTTATAATTTTTTCATGTCCCTGATAATGAAACCTTCCATAGAAAAGCTTACCCTTTAACATGTATGGGTACCATATCTCATCATCAAGCCACATATCCTTATATGGGATTTCATCATTATTGTACCATTTAGGGAGCATTTCTTCCGTTTCAGTAGGCGTCCCTTCGTAAACCGTAGTACTAAATACTCTCACATCCATCATTGTCGATTCACCTTCAAACGTGAATTCTAGGTGGCCAATATTTTTCATATCGCTCTTTTTAACGCTAAGACAACATTCTTCTTTCAACTCTCGCACAGCTGCTTCTACTATTGTTTCATTGGGCTCGACTTTACCGCCAAAACCGTTCCACTTGTTTACGCCGAAACCACGTTTCTTCAAGCCTAATAGTACTTGGGTATCGGTACGTACGAAAACTATAGTAAACAGTTTCTTGAGAAGCATTTTTAAAGCTAATTGTATGTTATTTTAATTAATAATTTTAAGAAAATGATCGTACCAGCTTTTTGCTTTGAACAGCTCTCTCGGCTCTCTCTCAACTTTATTTTGACACTTGACGTTTCTACGCAACAAGGGCCCAACGTTTTCTGTTCTCTTTCACGTCGCAGCAACTAGTATAATTTCTCTCTCCTCGCTCTTTTAAAAATGCCGTTTGTCAAAAAAGGACAACCATACTGTTGACAAGGTGGACTTCAAATCAAGTGTTGCCTTTCTTGATGCGCCCAGGCTGTGTATGTGTGCGTAAAAGCGTATATGTGTGCTCTTTTAGGGATGTGAAAAGTCGATTTTAATCATGTTATATATCGATAAACGCTACACAGCGGAACGAAATAGCGATTAATTGAAGCTTCAATATCTTCGTTAAACATAAACATAATTGAAATGCTAATGGGTAATGAATATATTATAATATAATAATATAATTCAATTATTGCGGAACACCTATTTTAGGACGTATTCATGTATTTTAATTAAATATCTGAACTTTCCCTTGGTTCCCTGCTGGGGCGTGACTATAAAATTGTGATCTGATAACCACAATAAAGAATAAAAGCGTTTTTGGTAATTTTAGGTATCGTTAAGCCTTTGAAGTAAAATTAAAATTGCAAGAAATGTCGATAGTTTATCGATATGACTTTATCGACATGGCTACAGCAACGTGGGCCTCATTGTTAATCGTACACTAAACAAAAGTGGCAACAGTGACAGCTCGCTGAGACACCGTCTCTATATATTATAAGTCTATGCTACGCAATATAGTTGTGTTCAGAAACCACTACTTCACACTCGGTTATTATTTTCAAAAACATCTTGTGAGAATGAGTATTTAATAACTACTTTTCACATTTCATTCTCAAATCTATAAATATTGTGACCAAAATACATACTCGCCATAGGTTTTATCAAATGAATGGTAAATCTTTTTTCTACATTATCATGTTTAAAAAAATAAAAGATACTAGGTTTCTAAACATACATTAAAGCCATTGCAGCAAAGAATCTCATTCATTGCAGCATGTGAATAAGGGGGGTTCCCAGAAAATTGGATTTAGGGCCGCCATACACGGACTGCTTTGAGCAGTCAGTGCCAACAGCTTCAAGCGGTCGCCGTTGGGTGATCTGCAGTTTCAATACAAAATCGTCATTCGCAATACACGAACCGCTCAAGCAGTTGCAACTGCTTCGGGCGGTTGGCTGCGCCGTGAAATATCATCATGCGGTCAAGCTGCAAAAGCAGTCCGTGTATGTTGATCACTGGGTTACTGCTCGAGCAGTCCGTGTATGGTGGCTCTTAGATTCGTGGAGAAATGCAAGTTCTAGAGTTCTATTTCTATTGTATCCTTTGGTTCTAGGTTTGGTTAGGTTTGGTGAAGTATTAAGGCGAGTTATGTTTATTTTTATATTTATTTATTCTTAACACATTCAGTGCCGAAAACCCGACTATCGGGTATTTTATGATTTCGTTCCCAGGCCGGACGACCCGATAGTCTGGATCGTGGTACTACTGCTTTATATAGTGAAATTGTTGTGGCCTGGATGTCTTGTTTGGCTGGGTGGCAATGAATGTGTTAAGCCATAATAAATTGTATGTGTATGTACATGTTGACGTTAGGCAATACAGTGAGAACTAATACAATTTTACCAGTGGGTGTAGCTACATATTTCTAAGGGTTTGTATACAAATGGAAGCCTACCTATTTATTTTTTAACTTCTTTTATTTGGGAAGAGACTTCCGGACTTCCGCTTACTGAAGGTTTAAATTCAAGCAATTTTATTGTATTTTGATACAGTATAACTAGGAGTCTCTTGTGGTAAAATTCTAAGGAAGGATAATCCCATGATTTAAAGATAATTCTGGCCAAGAATTTTAAGTTCTTAGTGCAATTACACTGTGTCGATTTAGGGCAGTTCGCCACATTTAACAATTTAGGAAAACGCAATACCCGTATGGGTGAATGTGAACTGCATTTCAGCTGCTAATTTTATGTTATTGGGTAGTTTATAGGATAACTTCAATTCACTCATAATCACTATTTTAACCTTTTGAACGCCACAGACAGCAATTGACGGCAACGCAAAATCATGACAACGACGCCAAAGACGGCATTTGACGTCAATCGTTTTATGATGAAAATCTACTGAAAAACACCCCACTTTTAGGTTGGCATATATTTACAAAACTAAATTTTACCCCCGTGGCGTCACGGCAAATGGATGCACCGTTTGGCGTTCAAAAGGTTAAGCTAAATAAAACATCACTTTACAATATGATTATAATTTATTCATAAATAGTTTACAAAGACATTATCGTACAAATATTAATCCAGGATCAGCATTCTGCGTACATCAATAAACATATTTTGTTCATTATAAAAAAACACGCTCCCAAGTAAGTACAGAGATTATCTGAGTAAACGTCGATCGTTTATATACAATGCACCGGTTATATAAATGTATAAAACACCCCATGAAGCGTGGAATGGACGATTATATTGGAAGCGGCATTCGCCTTACTCTATACTTAAATAACCTAACTTACTTATCGTTATTTTAGTTTATTAGTTAGCCAGACGCGCTTGCGCTGGGCTGGATTTAGGGCCTACCAACTATAGAAATATTGGTTAATATAAGTAAGTACCCATAACGTATAAGGTTGAAATTTTCAGTTAAAATGCTGGCAACATTTCGATCGCACCAACTCTGGTGTCTCAAATGTAGCGGTTCTGAGTAGACCCGGAGCGCACAGCGCGCGCGGCCTGTATTGCGTGAGCCCTCAACTTAACTTAGGTCAGAGTTCCACTGCTGTAGGCTTCAGTCTCATGATCCTACGCCCATACGTAAACCGTATAAATCACCGACTAGACACTACTTATAAATCTCGAAAATATACGTACCGAATATAATTCTAATAATAAATAATCGAAGCCGAGATAGTCAAGGGTAAAATATCTTAAGCAAGCGTAGACAGATCTAAATGATGTTAAAATAATTACGATTATAGTGAAGCGAACGATCACACCCGCGACGCGGAGAATACCTTAATCATACTAAATGCAAAAACTAGCGCCGCTGCAGTTGAATCCTTTTTCTAATTTTTTTTTTCGCCGAAATGTATAACGACAATGAGTGAACATTGAGCAACATTTCCGTTTTTACTATTTTCTTTACCAAACTATTGGCAGTTTGATTCTCCATGGAACCAGCTGTTTGGATCGTTCGGAGGCCGCCATCTTGTTGAAACAAAATGGCCGCTGGGTTTTCAAAATGGCGTCAACTGAGCGGTCACACGATTGTTCACGATGCGCGGGAACTGGAATTCTTTAGCCAAATGTTTAGTCTCGTATGCTATGGAAGATTACGTGAACTGGTTTGTAATTTACGGTTTATTTCTAAGGAGATTCATTTGAGCGAACCACTTAACGAACGCCGTAGAAAATCCGTAAAAAAACTTACTACTAGTGAACATGGACATTGATTGATCCACGTCTGAAACATTCTTCTTTGATACTGTTGTTGTTGCAGTCAAAATTGTAAACAAATTACATACTTAGTGGAGTTACAAAAAACTTGTCTAAACATTGGTCACGCTCTTACCAACATTTCAACAAGATTTTTACTAGGGTAAAATAGGTTCTTAATACGGGGTCTTGATCGTATCAGCAATGTATGCTGTGAGTATCCAACGCTGGTTCGTCCAAAGGAATCTCATTTTGATCACGTATCTAATACTCCCAGTGCGTGGCCGTGCTGAAGTCGGTGCCTGCAAATAAAACGTTTCAATTAGAAAATTCGATTTTTAATTCAGAAAAAAAAAACATCTATTGATTAATTTGTTACAAAATAGTGCCTAAACGTATTTTAGAAAATTTATCCCCTCGAAACCCGCGGACGATCGAAAAGTTAGCTCTAGGCCCCACATAGCACACGCGATTACATGCAAAATGTTTAAGAGTCCCTTGGACTAGTGGGACGGACGAGGTTTTTTACGTCGTGGGCGCTCAGCTTGTGGTGGAAGCTTCGAGTCCCATTATCAACACTAACACTACTCTCATAAGGTTGATATTTACCCGCTAGACGGAAGTTGCCGTTCTTGACGGCGGCGAGGTACTCGCGGCCGGCGGCGGCGCGGATGGCGAGGCGGGTGGGTTCCCGCAGCTCGAGGTGGAAGCCTTGTGGGGTATCAGAGTCCATGGTTACTGATTCGCCGTCCGCGTGCCAGTATTTGCCGTTTGATCCTGGAAATAAAGGTAATCTTATCAATTTTATTCTGATATCATGACCAACTTCGATTTCGTTTTTTAGCCCGTAGAATGTTCTTTCTGCCGCAGCGAGTTCCGTTATTGGACGCGTCCAGTATCCTACAGTAGAACTGACTTTCCAGATCTTTGGACTTCATATTTTTGCTGCAGTACTTTTGATTGCATGTATTCACCTTAATTTTGATGAAAATGACACTAATCAGATGTTATGTGTATTATACTAATATTATAATATACATAACATCTGATTAGTGTCATTTTTATTCCCTACCCCTAATCGGATATCTCTATATTTTATTATTTGTATGGGACACTAACATTACTGCATATCCCACCGGGAGTTCCGGCGTTGCAATACGACAGGCGAAATCTTATAGAAGTGGAAATAAAATGTGTAAGAAAGAATTTGAAAAAGTTGAATACTTAGGTCTTTGCGTAGATCGAATATTTAACTAGTCGTTGATTTAGGGTCGGTTGCACTGCACCAAACTGTTCGTATCGTTAAAGAGTTCGCTAAATTTTTATGTATGGAAAGTTTCATAGTAAAGCGCCGGGGCGCGCCGGCTGACGTTGATCAGTCTGTCAAATGTGGTTGGTGCAACTGGCCCTTAAAGAGGTAAATAACTCACCCTTGAAGTAGACGGCTCCTTTGGGTCCGCGCACGACCTGTATGGTCTCGTAGTTGGCCTTGTTGCACTCGAGTCGGACGCCCTTCGGCCCCACGAAGCCTTGCTCGCACTTCAGCACCAGAATAGGCCTGTGAAATTTTAAGAGGCGTTTGAATTCTCATGTGTCAGAAACATCTTTAATATACATCTACTGTGGTAACATATCTCAACTTCGAAATACATGTTTGTTATAAAACGCGTTCGGTCAAATGAAAATTTCGTGAATTCGGGATCGATGGGTCAAAATTGGAATTTAATTGAAATCATGTTAAGCAAGATGTAAAGAACAATTCAGCGTTTCTCAAATTTTCATAATGTAACTGTTAATGTTATGTAACAATTATGGTTCTTGACATCATCTTGACGTCATCTTCACATCACATGCCAATCTCAATCCGGCATTATTGGGCGAGATAAACTTTATAAACTTCAGTATATCTCAGAAAGGAGCTATGGTTCTACCACTTTTACCTATAGACCATAAGTGACTTGGTTTTGTACTGTAAACTTATGTGTGTGAAATAAATTATATTGAATAGAACATTTGAAACTACTGCATACTAAATGACCTGCACTGTAACTGACCTGTTGATAAGATAGAAGTAGTATTTGCAGTTGTCGTCGATGGTGTCCGCGTTGGCGTAGAGGTGTCCGGAGCGCTTGGTCATGAGGTACTTGCCGTTGTTGGCGCGGAACGCCACGGCGCCGTCGCCCTGCCAGTCCAGCTCGAACAGAGCGTTCGACGACCTGCAATGTTACAGTTCAACTTTAATCGAAGACACATTTACGTTACGAGAAAGCCTTTTAACGCGCGATATTATAACAAATAGAAATGGTCGTGCCTTCGCCACAGTGAGGTGGTATCACCCCACATATGTGTTGCTTAACTTCAAACTTTGGTAAATCCATTCGAACCTCTTAGCAAAATCGCATAATCTGACAGATGGATTTACCCGAGTTTGAAGTTAGCGATTTATATTTAATACACAGTTTTGCTTTACAGTAAGAAGAATGAACATGTACCTCCTTGGAAAACAACTCATAGTAAGTCAATCGTTGTAGCGATGTATAACACCACCCACGGTACCCCTCACTCGTCATGTAACAATATGTATGTCCTTACTTGTTATCAGAGGCGGCCTGGATGCCGCCGCCGGTCTCGAGCGTCCAGTAGCGGTCCTGCATGGTGCGGATGTACCAGCGCTTCGTGGCCCAGTTGAACTCCAACTGGAAGGTCTCGTGGGATGAGATCTCGTCCTGGTTCGCTGTTACGTCCACACCTGGAAAGGTGAGAAAGCTTGTTAGAAAAAGCAAGTTTTAATCTATTCTATAGTACCTATAGACACTACAGACAGGTAAACTCCATGAAGCGGTGAGGGTTACGGGAGATCGAGACCGATGGAGATAAATCCTAGAAGCTGCAAAACCAAGTGGTCACGTTCCTCACTAATGACTAATGAGGGACCGACAAAGAAGAAGTACCTTTGTGAAAGTAGCCAGAGGTAGGTACCTATTTCAATATTTGAGGTTCCTAGTAAATTACTGTAATTATTCCAATAATCAATTGAAATAGGAATAGGATTGATGCCTAAATGCCTCTGTCCAATTAGGTAATATTTGCCTAAAACCGTCTAAGGCCACAAAACTTCCATTTCCATTCCAGAACACCGTAATATTTAGCTAAAATTGTAAATATTCATTTTAGTTTGTTTAACGGTAACAATTATAAAAACCATTTTATCATACACCTCATCTTGTCAAGCATGAAGTGCCCTCGATGTGACAATGACCTTTCGTCAGCCATCTAACACAAGTGTATACACACTTCGTGTATGGTTTGTTTTAGACGTCATCGTCAAACGAGATGCACGGACCGCAAGCACCGGACCGAGTAACGGAGCTAATCGACTGTAGGATTGATTCAAGAGGCTGGGAGATACATATCGACTTGACGACTAGCAGTTAATCGTGCTATTAGCTGATCTTCGACAAAGATAGTAATTAACGAGCTTCTTATTATTTGCTTACTTAGACACTCCATTTAAAACGGATACAACGGAGCGCCCAAAGGTACTCAAAAAATCTGAACAAACACTTTAAGACCCCTCTTAAAGTGCTTGTAACTACACCTAACGCAAAATTGTAGTTTTTAGATATATTGAAATTGTAGACGTACTTATTTTTTTTAGATTGATTTATCAAGCGCATATGCTATGAACAAAATCACAAGGAAACTAGACTATTATTTGATTTATTTGCAAGGACAGTCTTTAACCAACACCTTATAAGACTGAAGGCGTGTCCAGACGGGGACAATTTTTCGCCAATCTGATTAAATTTTCCGATCGAATCGGGCCGTGCAGACGCAAACACCAATTTGGCTCGCCGAATTCAACCGCCGATTATGACCGATATTACCGATAAAATGGGGTGCGGACGCAAGAACACCACATTTGTGACGCTAGTATTCGCGTTTGGGGGCATTATTTTAATTTAGATCGCATAAATATCACCATAAATTTAAAATTGGTGAAAGTGGCCAAATTGGCGTTTGCGTCCGCACCATCTGATTTGATCGGACAATTTAATCAGATTGGCGAAAAATTGTTATCGTCTGGACAGGTCTTAAAGTAAATTTTTTTGAGTAATTGAAATAAAAGGCAAAAACCCGCCCGTTGGCCTTATCTTCCGTCGCGAGTTTCGCGCGGCGCGCCATGTATTTTGTTCCCTTCTTATTTCCTGGCTTTACGCTCGCTCTCTACGTCTTGATATGATGGAGACTATTAAATTGATTAATTTACATGTACCTAAGTATATTGTGTTGTGTTTTTCGCAGCACTTTTAAGTTCATGTAGGCGTTTCAGATTATTTTCTACTAAGTACTTATAACTTAGGTTTTAGAACCAACGACGTCGTGCTTTGTTCGGTTCCCATGATAAAATCTTAGTAGAAAACTATTACTAATAATGACGGGTAAGTATATATATCTCAAAAGGTTCTACTTTCTAAAGCCCATTAAATCGTGTTGAATAGTGAACCGCGTCGTGCAGACTGTTGCCATATCGGTGAGCTTGCACTTTTGTATTGGCGAGGTTGAATGGCGCTGTGCGTTAGGGATGAACATATCTATGCAAGTATGCACATGAAAACAAACAGTCATTACTTTATCATCTTAAAACTCTCTGGTTGCAGCCAAAGGATCGTTAGGGGTCAATGGATACCGGATTTGCGGGACTCTATAAATGACCATTGACAATGTTTTCTTATGCGTACCTACCTACTTCTACCTAGGCCTTATTGGGAGTCACTTTCGCCTATTCCACTTATCCCTTCCTCGATATCCCCCCCCTCCCCCCCAGTGGGGATATGTCGAATATTTTTCCATATATTTCTACTGGTAGTGATACATGGAATCAAGTCGTCCATCTATCCCCCCTTATTATAGGGATATGCGGATAAAAATCCATTTGGCATCAATTATTAGGGATAGATGGAAAAGTATCCCTACTAGTAGAAATAGATGGAAAAATATTCCACGTATCCCCACTGGGGGGGATATCGCGGTAGGGATAAGTGGAATAGGCGGTCACTTTAACTACTGCACTGAGAAAAATTTGCTACTTATGAAGCTAAAAATTGTAAGTAGCTTGCAATTTGCTACTTACTACGGGTGCAGCATACTTAATACAGCTGCCGCATACTGCTTAATGGTGCAAGCTACTTACGCGTTTAGGAGATACACAATGTTGCGTACGGGCATTGCAATATTGTACGTATAATGTCAGCGCCTACGTAATAAGTATGTTATACCCGTACAATACGTAGTTGTTTAAGGAACTTGAATGTAAGTAGCTGCCACCATTACCCATACATATTCGGGTACATTATCCAGTTCAACCTCCTACTTATAAGTAGCTTATACCTTTATAATAAGTAGTTTTCAACTGAACATGAACATAAGTAGAAAACATCTTTATTCATACATGTGTTGGTTATCATATAGAGTTGTTTAAACGTACACCTCCTACTTATTTAAAGGCTTTACTTACACGATATCCGTATCTTTACGAATACGTAGGCGAGTTACGAGAGTTGTAATACAAATACGACCTACTATACAGTCCCATGATGAGTAAATATGCCGATTCATTATACGTGTGCGGTCTACTGTTATACATGTAGCAGCTACGTATCTTACGTAGCCCATGCCAGTACGTAAGGACCCAGTCACCTGACGCTAGCACGCAAGCTACGTAAAATACGTAGACAGTGCCATGATGAGTAAATATACCGATTCATTATACGTGTGCGGTCTACTGTTATACATGTAGCAGCTACGTATGTTACGTAGCCCATGCCATTACATAAGGACCCAGTCACCTGATGCTAGCACGCAAGCTACGTAATATACGTAGACAGAGCCATGATGAGTACATATGCCGATTCATTATACGTGTGCGGTCTACTGTTATACATGTAGCAGCTACGTATGTTACGTAGCCCGTGCCAGTACGTAAGGACCCAGTCACCTGATGCTAGCACGCAAGCTAAGTAAAATACGTAGACAGTGCCATGATGAGTAAATATGCATATTCATTATACGTGTGCAGTCTACTGTTATACATGTAGCAGCTACGTATCTTACGTAGCCCATGCCAGTACGTAAGGACCCAGTCACCTGATTCTAGCACGCAAGCTACGTAAAATACGTAGACAGTGCCATGATGACTAAATATGCATATTCATTACACGTGTGCGGTCTACTGTTATACATGTAGCAGCTACGTATGTTACGTAGCCCATGCCATTACATAAGGACCCAGTCACCTGATGCTAGCACGCAAGCTACGTAATATACGTAGACAGAGCCATGATGAGTACATATGCCGATTCATTATACGTGTGCGGTCTACTGTTATACATGTAGCAGCTACGTATGTTACGTAGCCCATGCCAGTACGTAAGGACCCAGTCACCTGATGCTAGCACGCAAGCTAAGTAAAATACGTAGACAGTGCCATGATGAGTGAATATGCCGATTCATTATACGTGTGCAGTCTACTGTTATACATGTAGCAGCTACGTATCTTACGTAGTTCATGCCAGTACGTAAGGACCCAGTCACCTGATGCTAGCACGCAAGCTACGTAAAATACGTAGACAGTGCCATGATGAGTGAATATGCCGATTCATTATACGTGTGCGGTCTACTGTTATACATGTAGCAGCTACGTATCTTATGTAGCCCATGCCAGTACGTAAGGACCCAGTCACCTGATGCTAGCACGCAAGCTACGTAAAATACGTAGACAGTGCCATGATTAGTAAATATGCATATTCATTATACGTGTGCAGTCTACTGTTATACATGTAGCAGCTACTTATCTTACGTAGCTCATGCCAGTACGTAAGGACCCAGTCACCTGATGCAAGCACGCAAGCTACGTAAAATACGTAGACAGTGCCATGATGAGTAAATATGCCGATTCATTATACGTGTGCGGTCTACTGTTAAACATGTAGCAGCTACGTATGTTACGTAGCCCATGCCATTACATAAGGACCCAGTCACCGGATGCTAGCACGCAAGCTACGTAATATACGTAGACAGAGCCATGATGAGTAAATATGCCAATTCATTATACGTGTGCGGTCTACTGTTATACATGTAGCAGCTACGTATGTTACGTAGCCCATGCCAGTACGTAAGGACCCAGTCACCTGATGCTAGCACGCAAGCTAAGTAAAATACGTAGACAGTGCAATGATAAGTAAATATGCATATTCATTATACGTGTGCAGTCTACTGTTATACATGTAGCAGCTACGTATCTTACGTAGCTCATGCCAGTACGTAAGGACCCAGTCACCTGATGCTAGCACGCAAGCTACATAAAATACGTAGACAGTGCCATAATGAGTGAATATGCCGATTCATTATACGTGTGCGGTCTACTGTTATACATGTAGCAGCTACGTATCTTACGTAGCCCATGCCAGTATGTAAGGACCCAGTCACCTAATGCTAGCACGCAAGCTACGTAAAATACGTAGACAGTGCCATGATGAGTAAATATGCATATTCATTATACGTGTGCAGTCTACTGTTATACATGTAGCAGCTACGTATCTTACGTAGCTCATGCCAGTACGTAAGGACCCAGTCACCTGATGCTAGCACGCAAGCTACGTAAAATACGTAGACAGTGCCATGATGAGTGAATATCCCGATTCATTATAAGTGTGCGGTCTACTGTTATACATGTAGCAGTTACGTACCTTACGTAGCCCATGCCAGTACGTAAGGACCCAGTCACCTGATGCTAGCACGCAAGCTACGTATAATACGTAGACAGTGCCATGATTAGTAAATATGCATATTCATTATACGTCTGCGGTCTACTGTTATACATGTAGCAGCTGCGTATCTTATGTAGCCCATGCCAGTACGTAAGGACCCAGTCACCTGATGCTAGCACGCAACCTACGTAAAATACGTAGACAGTGCCATGATGAGTAAATATGCATATTCATTATACGTGTGCAGTCTACTGTTATACATGTAGCAGCTACGTATCTTACGTAGCTCATGCCAGTACGTAAGGACCCAGTCACCTGATGCTAGCACGCAAGCTACGTAAAATACGTAGACAGTGCCATGATGAGTGAATATGTCGATTCATTATACGTGTGCGGTCTACTGTTATACATGTAGCAGCTACGTATCTTACGTAGCCCATGCCAGTACGTAAAGACCCAGTCACCTGATGCTAGCACGCAAGCTACGTAATATACGTAGACAGAGCCATGATGAGTACATATGCCGATTCATTATACGTGTGCGGTCTACTGTTATACATGTAGCAGCTACGTATGTTACGTAGCTCATGCCAGTACGTAAGGACCCAGTCACCTGATGCAAGCACGCAAGCTACGTAAAATACGTAGACAGTGCCATGATGAGTAAATATGCCGATTCATTATACGTGTGCGGTCTACTGTTAAACATGTAGCAGCTACGTGTCTTACGTAGCCCATACCAGTACGTAAGGACCCAGTCACCTGATGCTAGCACGCAAGCTACGTAAAATACGTAAACAGTGCCATGATGAGTAAATATGCATATTCATTATACGTGTGCGGTCTACTGTTATACATGTAGCAGCTACGTATGTTACGTAGCCCATGCCAGTACGTAAGGACCCAGTCACCTGATGCTAGCACGAAAGCTACGTAAAATACGTAGACAGTGCCATGATGAGTGAATATGCCGAGTCATTATACGTGTGCGGTCTACTGTTATACATGTAGCAGCTACGTATGTTACGTAGCCCATGCCAGTATGTAAGGACCCAGTCACCTGATGCTAGCACGCAAGCTACGTAAAATACGTAGACAGTGCCATGATGAGTGAATATGCCGATTCACTATACGTGTGCGGTCTACTGTTATACATGTAGCAGCTACCTATCTTACGTAGCCCATGCTAGTACGTAAGGACCTAGATACCTGACGCCAGCACGCAAATTACGTAAAATACGTAGACAGTACCATGATGAGTAAATATACCGATTCATTATACGTGTGAGGTCTACTGTCATACATGTAGCAGCTACGTATCTTACGTAGCTCATGCCAGTATGTAAGGACCCAGTCACCTGACGGCAGCACGCAAGTTACGTAAAATACGTAGACAGTGCCATGATGAGTAAATATACCGATTCATTATACGTGTGAGGTCTACTGTCATACATGTAGCAGCTACGTATCTTACGTAGCTCATGCCAGTATGTAAGGACCCAGTCACCTGATGCTAGCACGCAAGCTACGTAAAATACGTAGACAGTGCCATGATGAGTGAATATGCCGATTCATTATACGTGTGCGGTCTACTGTTATACATGTAGCAGCTACCTATCTTACGTAGCCCATGCCAGTACGTAAGAACCTAGACACCTGACGCCAGCACGCAAGTTACGTAAAATACGTAGACAGTGCCATGATGAGTAAATATACCGATTCATTATAAGTGTGCGGTCTACTGTTATACATGTAGCAGCTACGTATGTTACGTAGCCCATGCCAGTACGTAAGGACCCAGTCACCTGATGCTAGCACGCAAGCTACGTAAAATACGTAGACAGTGCCATGATGAGTAAATATGCATATTCATTATACGTGTGCAGTCTACTGTTATACATGTAGCAGCTACTTATCTTACGTAGCTCATGCCAGTACGTAAGGACCCAGTCACCTGATGCTAGCACGCAAGCTACGTATAAGACGTAGACAGTGCCATGATTAGTAAATATGCATATTCATTATACGTCTGCGGTCTACTGTTATACATGTAGCAGCTGCGTATCTTATGTAGCCCATGCCAGTACGTAAGGACCCAGTCACCTGACGCTAGCACGCAAGCTACATATAATACGTAGACAGTGCCATGATTAATAAATATGCATATTCATTATACGTGTGCAGTCTACTGTTATACATGTAGCAGCTACGTCTCTTACGTAGCCCATACTAGCACGTAAGGAGCCAGTCACCTGATGCTAGTACGCAAGCTACGTAAAATACTTAGACAGTGCCATGATGAGTAAATGGGTATCGTCTTGGGTCGTCCCATTAGGTTTTTGCCAAGTTCTTAAATTAGTCCTATTCTGCTTTCGTCACCCATTCTACATTCGTCACTTTTGTCGGTGGGCTTTCTCATCTTTGGTCATATTTGTTGTTTGCCTTTTTCTTATTCCGACCCATTCCGGTATTCTTCATTATCTTGTTTGGGCATGTTCGATGTTAGTCTATCTCGTATTCAGTCTCATTAATTATTCGTCATTTTTCTTCGACACGTTCGATATTGGTCCCATTCGGTTATTGACAAGTTCTTAATTTGTCTTATTCTGTATTCTGTCATATTCTTCATTCGTCACTTTCGCTGGTAGTTTTTGTCATCTTTGGCCATATTTGTTGATTGTCTTTTTCCCAGTGTGGTTATCAATTTCATCATCCCTTCCCTCCCGTGAGCGTCATAGAAGTCGCCCTGAAGAAGGTTGACAGCAGTTACCAAAGCTTTAATCAGTCTGAAACTATCTAAGTAGCCATACTACTGTGCCCTGGTCTAAGACCAGGCACGGCACGACGTAGTAAGCCCCGTGTCCCCGTTTTGGATTAATCTGCCCTACATTTGTATTGTTTAGGATACATTTAATTAATATTTAAGTATAAGGATTATTGTTTATGGAATCAAAACAAAAAACAAGACAAATAGTAAATGGGACGAATATCGAATTCGACGAATATCGAACGGGACGAATATTTAACGTGACAAATAGAGAATATGTCCAAATTTCAAAAGATCCTAAATAATAAAAATACGAAATTAGAATAAGACCAAAGACGATATTACGAATAACGAATGAGACTAAAAAAAGAAATTGACTAACATCGAACATGCCCAAAGAAGATGATGACGAATACCGGAATAAGCCGAAATAAGAAAAAGGCAAACAACCAAGTATAACCAAATATGAAAAAGACCACCGATGAACTTGACGAATGTAGAATGGGTGACGAAAGCAGAATGGGACTAATTTAAGAACTTGACAAAAAACTAATGGGACGACCCAAGAGTATACCAGTAAATGGGTCATTCCACCGTTTCGGGTGTTACACTTGAACTCATAAAATAAGGTTTTATTCGATATTGTAACAGGAACTAGGAGGTTAAACTATTGATTTATCTACTACTTTGATAATATTTTCTTTTCCTGAACACACATAATTTAAAGTATAAGAGCAATAACGAGAGACTCACTAAAAAGTAGCTGTTTCGGGTGTTACGCGAATTGGCCTATAACTTCTGACCATCAGTACCAAAATGCATAAATTAGCGAATTTTCTCAAGTAACCTCCAGTTTTATTTATGTCAAGTAATAATAGTCCTTATAGTCTACTGAAACACTAAAGTAACACTTAGTATCACTTTTTATTTAATTTTAATATAATAAATTACCTGTTTCGGGTGTTACTCATGGTTCGTTTCGGGTGTTACGAGTACGAAATTAAGACAGATTTATACGAAATCACGGCTCATTTTATTGAAAATATTGTCTTTTTAATAAATTCGATTAAAAACATAAGTATTAAATGCTGAATTATTATAAAATACATTAGTCTTAACAACAAAAAGTGTTTCTCGTAGATATCATAATTATTTTTCTTTCAATGCGAATATTTCCGAAAATATTCCCTTAATCAAAAAATGGTTGACGGTGACACCTATTCATTTTGAGAAATCTATCCAACGACACCCCACATCACAGGATTAAAGGCGAAAATAAATAAAAAATATGTTGTACAGGAGCTACCCTAAAAAAATTTTTTTTTGTCATTTTTGTTTTACTACTTTGTCGCCATGATTGATTTATGTATCCATGCCCAATTTCAGCTTTCTAGCACTAACCACCACGGAGAAAAGCCGGGGACAGACAGGCGGACGTTTCGGGTGCTACACAACTTCAAACTTTAAAACATACGATTAAAGCAGACGCTAAAACAATAATTACTACACATTTGAATAGATTCACATCATAGCCTTTCTTTGGCAAAACATGTTTGGCTATAGTTAATTACGGGGAAAGTTACACATATTTTTGTCTCTTTTTCGTTTCGGGTGTTACTTTGAGACCACAGTCTAGAATACTCTTCTAAAAACCGATTAATCCATGCTTTTGATGCTAGCACGCAAGCTACGTAAAATACGTAGATAGTGCCATGATGAGTAAATATGCATATTCATTATACGTGTGCGGTCTACTGTTATACATGTAACAGCTACGTATCTTACGTAGCCCATGCCAGTACGTAAGGACCAGTCACCTGACGCTAACACGCAAGCTACGTATAATACGTAGACAGTGCCATGATGAGTAAATATGCCGATTCATTATACGTGTGCGGTCTACTGTTATACATGTAGCAGCTACGTATCTTACGTAGCCCATGCCAGTACGTAAGGACCCAGTCACCTGATGCTAGCACGCAAGCTACGTAAAATACGTAGGCAGTGCCATGATGAGTAAATATGCATATTCATTATACGTGTGCGGTCTGCTGTTATACATGTAGCAGCTACGTATCTTACGTAGCCCATGCCAGTACGTAAGGACCAGTCACCTGACGCTAACACGCAAGCTACGTAAAATACGTAGACAGTGCCATGATGAGTGAATATGCCGATTCATTATACGTGTGCAGTCTACTGTTATACATGTAGCAGCTACGTATCTTACGTAGTTCATGCCAGTACGTAAGGACCCAGTCACCTGATGCTAGCACGCAAGCTACGTAAAATACGTAGACAGTGCCATGATGAGTGAATATGCCGATTCATTATACGTGTGCAGTCTACTGTTATACATGTAGCAGCTACGTATCTTACGTAGTTCATGCCAGTACGTAAGGACCCAGTCACCTGATGCTAGCACGCAAGCTACGTAAAATACGTAGACAGTGCCATGATGAGTGAATATGCCGATTCATTATACGTGTGCGGTCTACTGTTATACATGTAGCAGCTACGTATCATACGTAGCCCATGCCAGTACGTAAGGACCCAGTCACCTGATGCTAGCACGCAAGCTACGTAAAATACGTAGACAGTGCCATGATTAGTAAATATGCATATTCATTATACGTGTGCAGTCTACTGTTATACATGTAGCAGCTACTTATCTTACGTAGCTCATGCCAGTACGTAAGGACCCAGTCACCTGATGCAAGCACGCAAGCTACGTAAAATACGTAGACAGTGCCATGATGAGTAAATATGCCGATTCATTATACGTGTGCGGTCTACTGTTATACATGTAGCAGCTACGTATCTTACGTAGCCCATGCCAGTACGTAAGGACCCAGTCACCTGATGCTAGCACGCAAGCTACATAAAATACGTAGGCAGTGCCATGATGAGTAAATATGCATATTAATTATACGTGTGCGGTCTGCTGTTATACATGTAGCAGCTACGTATCTTACGTAGCCCATGCCAGTACGTAAGGACCAGTCACCTGACGCTAACACGCAAGCTACGTATAATACGTAGACAGTGCCATAATGAGTAAATATGCCGATTCATTATACGTGTGCGGTCTACTGTTATACATGTAGCAGCTACGTATGTTACGTAGCCCATGCCAGTACGTAAGGACCCAATCACCTGATGCTAGCACGCAAGCTATACCCCCAAATATAGACCCCAGGGGAGAATCTGCAGAGATTCTCCCCTGGGGTATATATTTGGGGGTATATAGACGAATCTTTAATTTTGTCTAGAGGCCGGAGTGGCATTCGCCAATATATTAAAGGTAAACGCCACAAATATGGCATCAAAATGTATGTGTTAGCCACTCCTGGTGGCCTTGTCCTCCAATCTCATATGTACAGAGGGAAAAATGATATTGAAATTGGAGGGCAAGGCCATACAGACAAGGTAGTGGCTAAACTTCTCCAGCCATATTTAGAAAAGGGCCGCCATATTTTCATGGACAATTTTTATAAGTGTCGGGCTCGCAAAATTTCTAATGGCAAAAAAAACTAATGTTACCGGAACGTTGCGATCTCGATGAAAAAATTGGGCAAAGGAGGCAGCATATATATTAGGTTCGATAAGAATGGGATTTGTGTTTGCAAGTGGAAAGACTATTTATGACTTAAATTCTATGTTTTTATCATCTAATGACTACAAAATCCTGCCTTTTTTGGTTGTGACGCCTGTGACTATATTTTTTGTCATTCGTGTACTTTAATAATGAAAATATACCAAATTTACTTCCTTTAAGGTAAAGGGCCCCTGTTTCGGCAGGTTAAGGCTCTTGAGAGTTTGTATATTTTTTTAAATATTACTAAGCATATCAATACCTTGAAAGCTTTTGAGTAAGTTATATTAGTTCTTTGTTTCGAATTTTTTCGTGGACCTCTTATTTGGCTCCCATTTCGTGATACAAATTTAGGTCAGCTCCTAAGTTCGTGAATTCGTGTCCCCTGTTTCGGAATAAAGTATTCTTAGAGTAATTGGTGATAATTTGCTGATAATCATTTTAAATATTTAACGGTCTTACCTACTTACGAGTAATTGTAAGGTCAAATTAAAAGTAATATTTAAAAATAATGTTAAATTGAGAGCTAGCTTAAAGTTTTTTGTACTCGTCGACTTTAACCCTTGGGACGCCTAGTGCCATATCCGTACCAGTCCTGTCAACTGCCAGAGGGTCTTCAATTTTTGTACCCGTCAACTGCCTAGTCCCAGATCTGTACAAAGTGTCTCAACTGCCTTGTGCCTTATCAGTCACCAAATTTATTGTATTATATTTTTAAAATTTCGAGATCTAAACACTTACAAATAGAGTTTTATATCATTTGCACAATAGCACTTTTTTTTTATCGCGGCAGTTGACGGGTGCACGTACGCGAGCCTATCCGGCATTTGAGGGGGATGGGACGGATCCGGCACTAGGCATCTGACGGGTACAAGTACGTTTGTCGGTTCGGCGTTCCAGGGGTTAACCCTTGGGACGCCTAGTGCCATATCCGTACCAGTCCTGTCAACTGCCGGGGGGTCTTCAATTTTTGTACCCGTCAACTGCCTAGTCCCAGATCTGTACAAAGTGTCTCAACTGCCTTGTGCCTTATCAGTCACCAAATTTATTGTATTATATTTTTAAAATTTTGAGATCTAAACACTTACAAATAGAGTTTTATATCATTTGCACAATAGCACTTTTTTTTTATCGCGGCAGTTGACGGGTGCACGTACGCGAGCCTATCCGGCATTTGAGGGGGATGGGACGGATCCGGCACTAGGCATCTGACGGGTACAAGTACGTTTGTCGGTTCGGCGTTCCAGGGGTTAATGGTTGAATTAAGACTTTGTAAACCATATGGGTACTTTAATACTTGATTAAAAGCCGAACTATATAAATTAAAAAAATTAAAAATATATAATAATAATAATAATTAAACTGAAACCGGTTCACGGGTATCTATTGATGTACCCGTGAATGGGTTCCAGCAGGCGTTCTACATGACATCAAATTTCTCCAAACGGCCTCTACGTGTTGGATCCATATCCCCACGCACGCCTTTGTAAATGACCGGGCTCGAAAGACCCGAGAGTTTTAAAACGGAGATACAAATAATAATTATTTACAAAAAAAATTTACTATCTTATACGTTAAATATAAACATAGACAAAAATAAATCAAATAAATTGAATTATAAATAAATTTGTGCTAGTAGTTAATATGAGAATATACGTGGAATATACCTTAAATTTTTTAACTCGGGTCACATTCAAACTCGTTTTATGAGAATGCTAGTGAAAAAAACGTATACCGAATTTCGCTCAAACGAAACTTGATGAAATACATTAATTGTTTTCTAATTTTTTTTTTTAATTTTCTTCGATGTTATATTTAAAAACAAGCACTCATAATGTATCTAGAAAATCCTTGATTCGTTAGTGGCACGAAATAGGAGACACACGAAAAATAAAATGACCGCTATTTCGTGAGTCGATTTATTGCAATTTTAAGGTATTTCTAGGCATATATTCAGTCTTTTTTCTTATCAAATCAATTACTAAGGAACCCACAGAAACACTCCCAAAAACTTTTATTCGAATGGGTTTAGCTTTTCCTTCCTATAAGCTTAACAAGTGAGAGCACGCACCTTACCCCTAAAAAAAGTGCACGCATACAACACAGCTGTTCGCGGCCTTCTGACAGTTTCGACCGTCGTATTACTCTCAGTTTAATCACTAAAATATTGGTTATTATTTTATTGAAGAGATTAAATAATACAGATTTTTTCATATGTATAATTTGAATAAAAAATATTTGAATTCCTTATTATTTGCGCCACAAACAAAACTAACGAAACAACGTACTAACACGAACTTGGGGCCCTTTACCTTATTTATGAAATATTTGTATTGAATATTGTATCACGTCCAAGGTCATATTTTACTTTTACAGTATTTTGTGTGTTTTATTAAAAACGAAGACTTATACTCACATTCCCTAATACTGTACCTTTATTTTCGTAATTTTTTAATGACTTCATTGTAAATTTATCATTTTTTGTTGAAAATAACCGTAACCGATTCTAACCGATATTCGGTTACTTTTCGGGCATAACCGTAACCGAAACCGGTTATGAAGTTCGGCCGGTTATTGCATTCCCTACAGGGCAAGCTATGCTGGCGCCATCTGCTAAATACTTTGACCGGCCAACCCCATTTGTGGCGTTTTCCTTGGATATGACACCGTAGGATTGTGAACCCGTTAGTTTGTAATCTAACGTAGGTTAGGTTAGGTTAGATTGTAATCTCCCTACCGTCCGTTTATAATTTAACTAGCGATATTATAAACTGACGACTGACGAGTGTTTACAATTTTACGGTGACATATAATTATATTGCCTAATCCCACTGCGGCCTCTCGATAAAATCATGGATTCGTCAATCGATAAATTAATATTCTCCCAGGACTATACAATTCAGTCATTCTATGATTAAAATAACTAAACAATGAATCTAAATTGTCCTGTCCAAACCTTAACCATCTAAAGATAATTAAAAATCTGTTACGCGAAATATAAAATGTACGAACTATATCTTTCTATTTTCGCACCGTGAACCACGTTCGATGTGTTGCCTCCCTGTCACACTTACGTACGAATTTACAAGTGCGACAGACAGGCAATACGTCGAACGCGTTTTGCGGTTGGTCTTGGTGTAGGTACGTCAAGGTACGTATTTTTACGTAGCTGGCGTACTTAAATTAAGATGCGTTATTAGAAAGCGTGTCCTTGGCGAGTGTTGCCAACATAACGCATTTCACGTCAAATCTAGCGGATTAGAATAAATCGTATCCCACCCATGAGTCGTGGGATTGGGGATTGGAAAGCGCTCAGGCCCGGTGTATTTGCCTTTCTTTTGCTAGAATAATACGCAAGAGCGATAGAGAGGCAAATAGACGATCGAACGATAGAAATTGTTCGCGGTAGCCTACCCCCAGGTCGAGTCAAAGGGCCTACCGAGAAACACTAAAATCGAAATTTCGTTGTCTGCCTCTCTATCACTCTTAAAGAGGCAGATAACTAAATTTTTTAATTACCTATATAAAGTTTTAGCATTTTTTTAGCACATTTCAAAATTATCTAGCATATTTCTGGCATAATCTAGAATCTAGACATGTCTGGTATTTTTTCAAATTCCGAGTTGGCAACACTGCCCACCCCACGGTCAAACCACTAATACCAGTCGCGAGAGAAAACAAACGAGCGTCGGCACGTTTTTGCTATGGCGGTGTATTAAAAATTGTTTAATTGTGAAAAGACTATCTGTGACGGTTCTGTGTCTGTGTATTAAGTGCCAGGAACCTCGGAACATTAAATTGAAGCATCAACAAGAGCGGGGGCTCTGCCCCTGACCACCTTTGGAGCCGGCTTCCATCCCATTACGAGGCGGTTAGCAACAGGTAACTGTGTTATTTGTTTGTGTAAGTACCTAGTTGATGATATGTAATTGCCTGAACATATATAGGTATGGGTTGGTGATAGGTAATTAAATTAAAATAATAGTTGTTAGCAGAATAATTATTTAATTTTGTTCTATACTAAAATCATTCATTTTCATTAAAGATGTTCGTCAAATCTATTATCCATTTAAAAGTTTAAATGGTAGGCTTGTCTGGGGAATAATGTGTCGCGGCCATTTTGACGTGAAATGTGGTTTGCAAATTTGCAAATGATTAAAAACCGGCCAAATGCGAGTCGGACTCGCGCACGGAGGGTTCCGCACCATCAAAAAAAATAGAGCAAAAAACTCTTAAATATTTATTTTATTTTATTTTTAGTATTTGTTGTTATAGCGGCGACTGAGATACATCATTTGTGAAAATTTCAACTGTCTAGCTATCGCGGTTCATGAGATATAGCCTGGTGACAGACGGACGGACAGCGAAGTCTTAGTAACAGAGTCCCGTTTTTTACCCTTTGGGTACGGAACCCTAAAAAACTGACTGATTAAAGGCTTCGTCACACAGGCGCGTTTTCCGGGCGGGGCGTGAGCGTTTTGTATGTAAAAGCGGATGGATAGGAATCATTCTAGATTATATCTTCATAATTTTTCATACTTAAAAACACTGAATTAATAAAATTATACTAATGCAGCAGGTGCCCAAAATATAATAAGCAGACAGGTGGTTATCTACCTTGTTTGGTTGATACCTTGCTATTAACAATTAGCATAAACATTGTTAGAAATGATTAAATTGTAAAAAGTCTCAACTGAGCTGGCATCTTTCTTGTCACCATACACTTACTATAAGTATATATATTAGAAAGGGAATATACTATTAGAAAGGGAGTACTGCCATATCCTTAGCACCATCCCATAGGTGCCATTTTAGAAATGAAATTTAGCTTAGAGTCTATTCGGAAAGAGAAGAATAGTGAAACATATAAAAAATAACTACAAATGTATTTTATATGACTGAAACCATTTTTTTATTTTTTGTTACAATTTAAATTCTTTAAGTAATATTTTACAGGCGTTTAGAAATTTACAACATGAACTGGTCCATGGATGAGGGCCTAGACAACATGATCATCAGTGGAGCCCTGTACAGAGTGCCTATTGCTGTGGTGCGGGACCGGAAGCAGTTTGGCAGGATTGCAACCACTGCCAAACCTGTCATAACAATTTACAACTGTGTAGGGAATGTTCTATCAAAGATTTTGGTAATTTCTTTAATATCTTAATTCCCTTTTAAAAATCTTGTTAACAGTAAGTTAAAAATGTTGTTAACCACACATTTTCAAGTGTCCTGTTAACCTCTGTATTCTTATATCCCTGATTCTTAATCCCTAAATAATATTAGAAATGCTAAAGATGTACCTACTCTCAGTCTGTCTGTCTTCACGCTTAAACATCTGAATCAATTAGCATATTACACAAATGAAAAATGCCTTTACCAGGATTTGACCCAGGCTTTGTAGTTTGAAACATACCATCATCTGTGATATTTGCAGTGGAACAGCGGAGTCCTGGTCCACATGGGCTGGTCGGACGGGGAGCAGCTGCTGTGTGTGCAGGAGAGCGGAGATGTGCTTGTTTATGACATGTTTGGCGCCTACCAGAAGACATTCAATATGAAGCAAGAAATTAGGGACACTAAGGTACCTATCATATTCTACTTATACATAAGGATATATTTATGTGTGGGTGTGGGGTAAGTGTGGCTGGCCTTTACAACTTTAATTTGAATTAGATATTTCTATGAACAAAAAAAATAACTTAGCTAAACACACTGAATTTACCTAAATGGACTACTGTGTTTATGTAGAAATAACTATATAAAATAAAATGACTCGATTTTATTACTCTTTACTTAACTAAGAATGTACTAGAATGAATGGTACTTATATAATGCACAGTTATACTCGTATTATATGTGCCGATGCATTTTTCCTCCCCTACTCTACTACTATATTCCCTAATATATTGTTTATACTGTTTGTGAACAGGTCAGCAAAGCACAGCTGTTCTCAAATAGGACTGGCTCTAACACCAACCGCTGAGCAACATCTCCAAGCCCAAAGTCAGCCCGTACCAGATCTGCCACGTAAGTTGTTCAATTTGTTATATTTATTAAAATAAAAAGTGTAATATAACATTTCTTTTTATGTTCAACTTGTTTTTAGGGTACCCCAAAACAAAAGGAAACAACTAAACCCTTATAGGATAACTATATTGTCGGTCCGTCCGTCTGTCTGTCAACGTACAATTATCCTTATTACAATAATCCGTACTATGAATATTTTAAACATACTAGAAAGTTAAATGGTGGGGACTAGAGACAGGTTTATTCCTATACACAACTTGTTCTGTGCGTGGCTTCTCTTGTTTCTATGTATACCTGGCAGTACTGAAAGAGAATGAGCTAAGTATTTATTATTTATGACTGTGACTGTTTTTAGATTCAATTTGTTTACCCCAAAATCAAGCAAAGTTACTATCCGGTATCACAGAATAAGTAATAGTATTATCATACAGAACGGCCACGCACCGCCCCGCCCCGACTCTCATTACCTCGCCCCGCGACATGAATTTTTATCATTTTATTTGTTATGAAATGGCATTTTGATGTTTAATTATAGTAAGTCGGTTTGCTGCTGACGACACATATTGCTGATTTTTGACAGGAAGTACCACCCGGAAAATTTTGATGTTCTGGCAAATAGTAGACCAGTCGGTCATAACCTAGCCTAGAGGTAGCCATAAAAAAAAACAACAGGTTGCACTCCGGGAGTGCTGACAGAAGTGAAAACTCAATGACTAGTCCAAAATGTCTGCAGCACTATGTATAATTGATCCATCCTCCTTTCTATTGAAAAACTTTAGTTACGAAATTGCTGGTCGCAGGTTGTTGGTGAGCTTGTTTAAAATTTGAAATTCAAATTTATAGCGTTAATTGTTTAAAATTCGAATAGAAATTGTAAAGTTACCTTGCAGACCTCGCATCTTAATATATTTGGTCATGATATTTTGAGTTTTATTCACCAGTACTAGAGTTCACTTTTATTAGCGATATCATCAAGATGTCGCTTTATTGAATTATGTCATTGAGTTTTTCTTTATTGATTTAAATGCCATCTAAATGAGTGGCCATCTAAACCTTACGGTCACATGATCGCCTTACGGTCACGTGATCGCCTTACGCTGTCTTGAGTTTATCATTTTTTCCCCACCTCAAAAAGTGCCCAGCGCCGCTACAGAAGTTTTCACTTCAAAAAAACAGTCTGTTTAACGCAAGGGCCGATTTACTATGGAAAGCCGACTATGGCCTTTATACGATTTTATGATCTTTTGTTACTTTTTAAAATAACCATTGCCAATTGTTTCAGATGACGACACAGAGACTGTAAGGAACGTTTGTCTTATGCTTCTGGCATATGTCATAAACGTATCGCCGGCTCGAAAACGGAAACGCGGGCTCTGAAGTTTTCTCGCGCGGAAATATGCGACGGATTTTTCAAGCAAGTGTCATCAGAAACACATGTCATTAGCTACATAATCGAGAAGAGAGAACAATACATGAAATAGAAGTGGACTATGCAGCCATTTGTTATTTTACTATTTTTTGTTACTATTCGTACACTCAGTATTTTTTTGTATTTGTCTATTATTCTTTTAGGAACATATGTACACCCTTAAAACATGTCTTAAATCAGAAATAATAGTAACACAATTTACAATTACAGAAGTAACAAGTGAATGTCATTATTGTTTTAGTCACTAGAGTCCCAGATCAGTCAACAGAGTGATCACTACCTGTGAGCGTCTATCAAATGGTGTTCTTATGTTGTAGAATCCCAATTGGATAAAAACCCACAGATCATTACATTCTTCGGGATAGCAAGCTCCGGTTGATTGGTATATTTTAAAGACACAGTCTATGGCAGTTACAAGTTTTTCGAAACGGTAAACAGTTTCGTTGACGACAACGTATGCAGCGTTTACATTCGAGATTAAAAAAATACCCAGTAGTTACCACTATCTTAGTTTGGTGGTAAAAGGTGGGGAAAAAAATCCCAGTAGTTACCACTGGTAACAACGTGGTGGTAACTAGTGGGAATAACCCTTGATCTTAAACATAGTATTAATATAGTACTTTTGTTTGTAGGTATTAAAATAATGGTCAACAATAATCTGTCATAAAATGTTGTAAAATAATACAGTTTCAAACTGATTAGTTTATGTTAGTTTGTTTGTAATATTTCTATTGACATAAACATTGGAAACACTCAAATGCATATTTTTTTCTAATAGCTCACTTCAATTAGCAGTCCTTTACCTAAAAAAATTGTATCGTACTTGAATAGGTTTGCTTAAATAGGTACTTAATATTTGTAAAGCTCCAAGTAATTATAAGTTAATGCGGTTTTTTACTTTATTAAATTGAAGAACCATGCAAAACTACGTTTACGTAATCTGCCATGTAATTCTCTAAGCAATGTCGTTCGTGAAATCCATACTTGCATTGATATTAAACCTAAAATTTGTTGTCAATGATGTTGATAGGAGAATGTCATGGCTGGACAGGTGCGATAATGGCTCATGATCAGTAAATAAAATGTCATCCTACGTATGTTGATAAGTCGGCCAGGTACCGTACCGTATAATATTTATTGTACTATTATCGTGTATCCTAATAGGTCTACATAGTAGCTTTGTATAATTATAATGGTATAGGGAGTATTACTGCAATGTTCTGCCGCCAGAGTGCAGCACTAGCACAAACTGTAAACCATATAAGAGTAGCTTATAATATACTATGCCGTAAACAGTTTTTAGACCAGTTTTCACAGATTATTTGTTACGAACAAATATGACATTGATGCATCGAGGAGGTTTGTTTACTGTTTGTTCTAGTGGCGCCCCCCACGCAGTTTTGCGTAATATTGCCTATTATACTTAATACTTACACTAGATAATATTTATGCTGGTCAGTTGTCGTACTGATTTGGGTTCTAGCCTCCCGAGTCCCGCTTGTAATTTTTGCAGTTTTGAATTTGGAACCTTGTAGGTACCTATTTTATTTTAATCTAAAATTCGATTTGGATTAAAGCCTTTATAAAGGCCTCAGGGACTCAGGAGGCTAGAGTCTGATGAGCGAAAAAAAATGAGTTTTGACATGACGATAGTATCAACCTTCAAGTTAGTTCCTTTACCTACCATGACTCATGTTTTTTCGCACAAACTCTTAATAATTGTGTTTTACGTATGTACATACACTGTGACAGGTACTGTACTAGCTCAGGCAAAGAATATAACGGTGCGGCCTATGTATGTATGTATCGACAGGTACTGTAATTGCTCAGGCAAAGTATATAATGGTGCGGCCTACGTATACTTAAACGTATGCCTGACAGGTAACTTACTGGCTCAGATCCAGTGTATAATAGAACATCCTACGTACGTAGCGTAGATATGCCGGTGAGGTACCGTACTGATTCTTGTCCAGTATATAATGGAATATCCCACGTATGTAGTACAGTTGTCATCAGATATATCTGAGCGGCCAGCGAGCTCACAAATATCTGAACATGACTTTATTGTCAAGGTGTTACAGTGCGTGTTCAGACATTTTCGACCACCTCGTCCGCCCCGATATATCTGATGGCGACTGTACTACGTACGTGGGATATTTCATTATATACTGGACCAGAATCAGTACGGTACCTCACCGGCATATCAACGTACGTAGGATGTTCTATTACACACTGGATCTGAACCAGTAAGTTACCTGTCCGGCATACGTACATACGTAGGCCGCACCATTATATACTTTACCTGATCAAGTACGGTACCTGTCCGGCATACGTACATATGTAGGCCGCACCATTATATACTTTACCTGAACAAGTACGGTACCTGTCCGGCATACGTACATACGTAGACCGCACCATTATATACTTTACCTGATCAAGTACGGTACCTGTCCGGCATACGTACATATGTAGGCCGCACCATTATATACTTTACCTGATCAAGTACGGTACCTGTCCGGCATACGTACATACGTAGGCCGCACCATTATATACTTTACCTGATCAAGTACGGTACCTGTCCGGCATACGTACATATGTAGGCCGCACCATTATATACTTTACCTGAACAAGTACGGTACCTGTCCGGCATACGTACATACGTAGACCGCACCATTATATACTTTACCTGATCAAGTACGGTACCTGTCCGGCATACGTACATATGTAGGCCGCACCATTATATACTTTACCTGAACAAGTACGGTACCTGTCCGGCATACGTACATACGTAGACCGCACCATTATATACTTTACTTGATCAAGTACGATACCTGTCCGGCATACGTACATATGTAGACCGCACCATTATACACTTTACCTGATCAAGTACGATACCTGTCCGGCATACGTACATACATAGGCCGCACCGTTATATACTTTACCTGAGCAAGTACAGTACCTGTCCGGCATACGTACATACGTAGGCCGCACCATTATATACTTTACCTGATCAAGTACGGTACCTGACTGGCATACGTAAATACGTAGGCTGCACCATTATATACGTTACCTGAACAAGTACGTTACCTGTCCGGCATACGTACATACATAGGCCGCACCGTTATATACTTTACCTGAGCAATTACAGTACCTGTCCGGCATACGTACATACGTAGGCCGCACCATTATATACTTCACCTGAGCAAGTACATTACCTGTCCGGCATACGTACATACGTAGGCCGCACCATTATATACTTCACCTGAGCAAGTACATTACCTGTCC
Organism: Cydia splendana; assembly: GCF_910591565.1. Classification (NCBI taxonomy): domain Eukaryota; kingdom Metazoa; phylum Arthropoda; class Insecta; order Lepidoptera; family Tortricidae; genus Cydia; species Cydia splendana. The sequence continues at coordinate 15,730,592 of NC_085965.1, read as the reverse complement.
GGCATACGTACATACGTAGGCCGCACCATTATGTACTTTACCTGAGCAACTACAGTACCTGTCCGGCATACGTATATACGTAGGCCGCACCATTATATACTTTACCTGATCAAGTACGGTACCTGTCCGCCATACGTAAATACGTAGGCTGCACCATTATATATTTTACCTGAACAAGTACGTTACCTGTCCGGCATACGTACATACGTAGGCCGCACCATTATGTACTTTACCTGGTCAAGTACGGTACCTGCCCGCCATACGTAAATACGTAGGCCGCACCATTATATACTTTACCTGAACAAGTACGTTACCTGTCCGGCATACGCACATACGTAGGCCGCACCATTATGTACTTTACCTGAGCAACTACAGTACCTGTCCGGCATACGTATATACGTAGGCCGCACCATTATATACTTTACCTGATCAAGTACGGTACCTGTCCGGCATACGTAAATACGTAGGCTGCACCATTATATACTTTACCTGAACAAGTACGTTACCTGTTCGGCATACGTACATACATAGGCCGCACCGTTATATACTATACCTGAGCAAGTACATTACCTGTCCGGCATACGTACATACGTAGGCCGCACCATTATGTACTTTACCTGAGCAAGTACAGTACCTGTCCGGCATACGTACATACGTAGACCACACCATTATGTACTTTACCTGAGCAAGTACAGTACCTGTCCGGCATACGTATATACGTAGGCCGCACCATTATGTACTTTACCTGAGCAACTACAGTACCTGTCCGGCATACGTACATACGTAGACCACACCATTATAAACTTTACCTGATCAAGTACGTTACCTGTCCGGCATACGTACATACGTAGGCCGCACCATTATATACTTTACCTAAGCAACTACAGTACCTGTCCGGCATACGTACATACGTAGACCACACCATTATAAACTTTACCTGATTAAGTAGATTACCTGTCGCCATACGTACATACGTAGGCCGCACCATTATATACTTTACCTAAGCAACTACAGTACCTGTCCGGCATACGTAAATACGTAGGCAATACAATTATTTACTGGACCTGACCCTAACCAAACCTACACATACGTAATATACACCGTGCTTTCATGGATAATTTTGGGCGTATCGACAGCTACTTATTGTAAGTAGCAAACACCCTACCTACTTATTGTACGTAGGAAAACGTGCCAGTGGTAAATTACGTAGCCGTACCAATTACTTTTATCAGTAGCGCGGCTACTTACGCTTAACTACGTACGCAACATTGTGCCGGCTATAAACGTCATGTTGTATCATTTTTCCATGTATTTTCCGTATGCGGGCTACTTAAAATTTTCTCCGTGTGCTGTCATAGGCAACAACTAAGATCATTCAGTTATCGCCTCTTTCAAAGCTCTTTCATCGTTGTCTAGTAGTATAAGTCAAAACTCACTTTGCAAGTACACTAGCGATTCAGGTTTGATTGCTGCTAGTTTCATGTCAGTAACTGAAGGCCTACCGCGAAAATCGAAATCTTCGTTATCTGTCTCTCTGTCATTCTTGCATATTCGAGCGATAGAGATAACGAAATTCCGATTATAATTTTTCGCGCTAGGCCCTTTGAACTATTGTGATTGTGACAGCCCTAATGCGCACGGCTAGAGCGGGCGTCGCCCGCGCAGCGCCGCGCTCGATAAGACGCTTTATGCGTTACAAAGAAATACATTATCGTTCAAGCTTTACTGGTAATAGTGGTAATCAATTCAACGATCAATTATATACTTTACCTGATCAAGTACGGTACCTGTCCGGCATACGTAAATACGTAGGCTGCACCATTATATACTTTACCTGAACAAGTACGTTACCTGTTCGGCATACGTACATACATAGGCCGCACCGTTATATACTATACCTGAGCAAGTACATTACCTGTCCGGCATACGTACATACGTAGGCCGCACCATTATGTACTTTACCTGAGCAAGTACAGTACCTGTCCGGCATACGTACATACGTAGACCACACCATTATGTACTTTACCTGAGCAAGTACAGTACCTGTCCGGCATACGTATATACGTAGGCCGCACCATTATGTACTTTACCTGAGCAACTACAGTACCTGTCCGGCATACGTACATACGTAGACCACACCATTATAAACTTTACCTGATCAAGTACGTTACCTGTCCGGCATACGTACATACGTAGGCCGCACCATTATATACTTTACCTAAGCAACTACAGTACCTGTCCGGCATACGTACATACGTAGACCACACCATTATAAACTTTACCTGATTAAGTAGATTACCTGTCGCCATACGTACATACGTAGGCCGCACCATTATATACTTTACCTAAGCAACTACAGTACCTGTCCGGCATACGTAAATACGTAGGCAATACAATTATTTACTGGACCTGACCCTAACCAAACCTACACATACGTAATATACACCGTGCTTTCATGGATAATTTTGGGCGTATCGACAGCTACTTATTGTAAGTAGCAAACACCCTACCTACTTATTGTACGTAGGAAAACGTGCCAGTGGTAAATTACGTAGCCGTACCAATTACTTTTATCAGTAGCGCGGCTACTTACGCTTAACTACGTACGCAACATTGTGCCGGCTATAAACGTCATGTTGTATCATTTTTCCATGTATTTTCCGTATGCGGGCTACTTAAAATTTTCTCCGTGTGCTGTCATAGGCAACAACTAAGATCATTCAGTTATCGCCTCTTTCAAAGCTCTTTCATCGTTGTCTAGTAGTATAAGTCAAAACTCACTTTGCAAGTACACTAGCGATTCAGGTTTGATTGCTGCTAGTTTCATGTCAGTAACTGAAGGCCTACCGCGAAAATCGAAATCTTCGTTATCTGTCTCTCTGTCATTCTTGCATATTCGAGCGATAGAGATAACGAAATTCCGATTATAATTTTTCGCGCTAGGCCCTTTGAACTATTGTGATTGTGACAGCCCTAATGCGCACGGCTAGAGCGGGCGTCGCCCGCGCAGCGCCGCGCTCGATAAGACGCTTTATGCGTTACAAAGAAATACATTATCGTTCAAGCTTTACTGGTAATAGTGGTAATCAATTCAACGACTGCCTTGTACTGGAACGTTAAGAACGTCGAGAACGTTGAGTTAAACTGTACAGATTTTATAGTTTGTTGAGTTATAGCATAAAAAATTTGACCGATCGCAGAAGTGATGTGCAGCTCATATATGTACGGTACGGGGTTGGTAAATGCAAGTTTGTAAGTTGGAAATTACTGGGTTTAATATAAATGTACACTTCACAAAATCGTCCTAATGTAGGCCTCAAATGCCAGCCCTTAGTTACCTACTGTCTACATTCTACGCTATGCAACAAAGTCCGTTAGTGATATCAGGTGCCAATGACCGAGCAGTAATTAACTGAGCTTTTATCACTTCAGTTACTTTGTTTCATTGGATATCATTGGTTCATAATCATTACTTAGGAACTTTAGATGCTCACTTCCATGACTCAATGGGGTTAAAAATGTACCTAGATAAGTAGTATTCAAAGGAAACGGGAGGTGAGATTTGTGGTCATAGCTCTTCTGAAAATTCAACTGTTTTGAAAAATACGCGTTCGTAACTTTGTTTAATATCCACAAATAAAAATGAATTATCCTCAGAACCTTATTTACCTAGTTCCCAATGTCGTATACGCCTTCGTGAAAATTATGATTTTAGTACTTGGGGAAACACCAATTTCCCAAATTCTAAGATGGCTTAATTACGTATGATATAATGAATGAACGATGTAGATCGACTCGCGCGCAGGCATCCGTGAGAGAAACGCGGGAAAGCGCGCACAATGCGCTGCGCGGTTTTTGCTCAGTCGCGATCTCGCGACGTGTTGCTATGGCAAGATACTGGCATTCATCATCATTCCTTAAGCCCTTAATTAGACCGTATTTGGACGACTACCCCGATGAATCGCCGAAGATTAGTCAGCCAACGGAATAAATAGAAAGATTAAACCAAAGAGTGGTTGATAACTGTTATCTAGTTTCTTTGTCAACAGTGAGAGGATAGGCCATCATCATATCCATCATGACTTTGCAGGAAGGAAGGTTATTTATATGTACTATATGTAGGCTCAAGCTTCGTAAATGCGTGTATAACGGCAGTTCTCCTAGGTTGGTAACTTGTTGGTATGCCAAAGATCTTATCGCTGTATCAAAAGAGACTATGTGTGATTCACAGCAAAGGTAAGAAAGTTTAGTCAAGTGTATTGTTTTTATTATCCCAGAGCATAACGGTAGATGATCGCATGGTACGAGCGTACGTTAAACAGATTTAATAAAGAAACTAACATCGAAATAAAGCTTATCTCGTTCCGGTGGTATAACTGTGCGGTCTTAACTATACTCCGAAACTCTGATCTTTAGGTATTTAAATAAAAGTAAACAAAATCTACCCTCAAATAGCTCCTTAAGCCAGTTGAGGGTAGATGACAACATTACATGATCAAATAATGTAGATTAAAGTCAAGTCGTTCAGTGACTGATCCAGGCGGTTTTGTATTTGGTTGGTTAACCAATAAATGTAACTACCCGAAAATTTACAAATTGTTTGTTTACTTTTATTTAAATACCTAAAGATACAGACTATAGGTATAACAAAATAACTCAAGGTATTAGAAACTCTATCGACTTTAGATTTTATTTAATAATATGTATATTTTAATTTTAATCTTTATTGCAAAACACATGAAGGTACAAATGGCGGACTTAATGCCTTTTAAGGCATTCTCTACCAGTATAATTATTTACAAAGACGAAAAAGTAAAATAAACTTTGAATTCTTGTAAGTATTGTATTTAGCCATAAAAATAACCCATTTACTATTTATATTCCTTAAGTTATAGCGTGAATTAGGTTTATATGCTTGATTACGGAGTGTGATGTGACGTGTAAATTTCATCAAGAATAAAATTTGTGCAACTGGCTGCCGTGATTTTCAACATCTCCGATTTATTTGGCATTTTCTAACGAAATTACTAAAGAAAAGTATATGCTGATGTTGATCCTAATTTCCATATGTAGCTAGTTGTAAAATTAGCAAGAGAAGGCAATGGAAAGCTAATTAGTAAGCAGTTTTGTAAACACAAAGGAGAGCCGCTCTAAGCCGACAATAAACGAAAAGCGATCGTTATCGTTAACATTTTACTCGCATACCGCGGTTCATAATCCCTGGCCAACACTTGCTAGTTGCTAGTTGTTTACAGGACCTATGGTTTGTTTACAATAATGAAAACATTGAAGTTTAATAACCCATGTTATGTGGTGTTTCGTGACGTGAGAACGGTAGATCTCATTCTTCCTATATATAGTTCCTACAGAGCTTTGTAAAAGGAAGTGTACTATGGGTTAATTATGACACTTTGATTCAAAAACCAAAGCAATCGCGTAACTTTTTAAGTGGACCCGTTTTTAATGAGGATTTCGATTTATGCAATGTCTCCAACCAAACTCTTATCTTATCTTATTGTTTTCGGGGGCCCTTGTGGATACACTTCGACCCATAGGGATCTTTTGTGCAGTTACCCCCTAGAAGACATCCGTCAACTACTCAAGAGCTTTTCCCACCATATCCATGTGTCGGATGATGGAGCTCATGGGTAGCGTTTTAAAGTCCTTTGGTTCCAGGTATCCTGCTCCAGTCCTTCATTCTTTGTCTGGCGAGGGCGTGACATTCACACATTAAGTGTCTTACTGTCTCTTCCTCTTCGCCACACATACGACAATCGGTGTTGTCAGAGTGTCCCATCTTGGCCAGAAATCCTTTGACCCCGTAATGGCCAGTAAACACCCCCGTTATGATTTGGAGTTGTCTTTTGCTAAGTTTCCAAAGCTTTTTGCTCCAGCCGGAGTCTATTCCTTGCATAAAGAGCTTTGCATGCTTTAGACCCGTCAGACTATCCCATTCTTCCTGGTGTTTGGTCTTGGTATGGTATTTAATAGCCGTTGTGATGGTTCCCTGTGAGAGCCCCACGAATGGTTCCGGACCTATAAGGTTACTTACAGATCCGGCTCTGGCGAGTTCATCTGCATTTTCATTGCCTATGAATCCCTCGTGCCCTGGGATCGATACCAGTTGCACCCTGTTTTGCCTTCCAAGCTGGTTCAGAGCTTGGACGCCATTATATACCAGTCTAGAGTCCACTCTACTCCAACCAAACTCAAAATCCAAACGTTTATCATCTTCAAAAGAAAATCAAGGGTTGTGTCTTTGGCAAAACTCGCTTCAAAATTAAAAACAGTTTTACGGAACTATAACTCTTGTACATATATCTTCTGTTAGAACATGTAACTCTATTGGATCTTGGATCGTGACATTCGTGACTCCACATCAGGGAGGGCAAGGCGGTCACTCAACTATTGGCATTTACATACAGAAGCACGGGGAGTACCTGTTTTTGTACTTACTAGACCTACCTACCTAACTAGACCTTCACAGAACTTTTTCTGTGAAGGTCTAGTTAGGTAGGTAGGTTTAGTAAAATGTTATTTCATTTTCTACGCATCTTTATGCGTAGAAAGTAAATGTCATTTTTAACCGACTTCCAGATCTCAAAAGGAGGAGGTTATTGAAGTAGCTGTTTTGCCACTGTTTCGCCCATAACGCATAATAATATTCGCCAATAAAGAAGTTTCTTAGTTTCATTGACAGCCTTGCATGTCCTATGTGCAAGCACTGGGATTACTTGTACTTTTACAGGCTATATACGCTCCCTATCGAGTCGTGAGCTAGAAGCGGCGGCGCGTGACTAAACATCAGAGCTAAGGCTGTTCGTCCACTTGTCTCTATTTGCATATTTATAGCTTCCTCTCCAGCCGCCTGAGATAAGGGTTTGCATGTTGCTGTAGTTTTGAATTGAATTAAAATATTCATTTCTTTGAATGATCGAAAACCATCGGTTGTATGTTTGAGCAAAGTAATGGTTTATTCTGGATATTGTATTACTTAATTGTTATCAAATGTATGATCGCGTTTATAACGTTTATCGATACTTACGTCTGTCTCACACTTACACACTTATCGGTACGTGACAGATGTATATCCCTAACGATAAACAATAAAACATGAGCTTCATGTAGCTGCATATACGTGCCGCGTCGATTTTGTAATGAGAGATTAAGATTTCCGACGTGGGAAGGAATGTTGACATGACATCAGATTGGAGATTTTTCACAGGGGTCAAAAATATAACCTAGAGAAGCCTAGATAAGAATTGCTACCGGAGTTTTAAGTTACATAAACATTTTTTTTTAACTTATACATATACATTCCGCTTATAAGTTAAGCCCAACGAAGGTGAAACTAAAACATAATGTATGCGATACCACAACACCGCGTTCCCACATAATAATTTCACCGCACGATACTTCAATCCGAATAGAACGGCATTTCTCCAGAGTTAAGCCATTTTCCATTTAAAAGGCATTTCATACAAACAATACAACAGATTCAGTAATGTTATTAAGTGGAACCACAACAATACGTCGTTATCGCGTTCGGAGAAGAAGCATAAACGCATCTTGAGAAATGCAAACACATTCGAGACCATTTCGAGACAATAGTGGACGCTGGGCGAGATGTAGAGATGACGACTTGCCGCCGACTTGTTTACTAACAATTCGGTGCAATGTGAAATCGGATGGAAGCCTCGATTGCATAAATGCCTTTAAAAGTAAGACAATGGATACCTGGAATGTTCTTCTGGATTGGCTAACTATTGTTAATGAAAATTGGGTGAAGTGGCAAGTTTTTGAAACTTTTAGAATTGCAGACTAGTTAAACATGAGATTAGCAAATAGGACACTCATGTACACTGGATTTTGTCGAGATTCAAACTAGAGGCCGTAGGTTTGGATACAAACCTCCTCTTGCATGGTTGTTAGCCTTTACAGGGAACATGTTTGAAACTCTTATTGTAACATTATAATCTGTACAATAACACAAGGTGCATTAACAACTTGATTCCGTGTAAGATTTAATCCAGATACAAACAGTTCTTATTATATGTACACAGACCAAGTGTATATGTTCAAGATAAGACAAAAAAGATTTACATAGAAATCATCCACGAATAAAATACAGGTGATCATTAGGCATAGGTACAGATTGAAACCGGGACGTCTCATTTTCAACTTAGTAACATAATAAGCAAATGTAGTAGCAGTTCTTTTCAATGCGTGTAGTGATTGACAGACATTAGACAAAGGCTTTACGTAAATCTGCAGGAAACAGATGCGCTTCCCTCAGTCCCCTACAATCAATCGCAATTAACTTTCACGTCTGCCCGTCTGGTTCCGCAATTACGGAATCAATGGGTTATTGATAGCATCTAGATTGCTTACTTCGATCTAGTTGTTTTGCTACATGTTGCTTCATTAGCTCTGCCGGCATTAGGTAGAAGTGAATGAATGAATGAATGAATGATGCTTTTATTGGAAACACACATACACAACAACATTAAAAAATGCTTAAGTCTAGGTAAATTTGAAGTTACAGTGTTGCGAGAGGTTCCAAAAAGGATAACACTCAGCATGTGTCGCAGCACATGAACAGTGTTACGACGCTGATTTTCAGTGTACCCATTGACACGTAAAACAAACACAAAACAACACAGAACATAAAAACAAAACCGAAGCAGAATACAACAGAATGTGCGGTTGACATGGTAATTTAATAACAAAATAAGAAAAATGAGACATGTTTATGAATAAATACTTACATAATACATAAATAAATATATAGACTCTAAAGCACAGTAGTCGGTACAAATACAGGTGGATGTAGGTAGGTATAGGTCGGCTAGGTGGGGATCGTTTGTTCCTTGAGTAGGTGCAGTTTCAGTCTGGATTTGAACATGTATAGTGAGCTGGCATTTCTTATTGGTGGTGGGAGATTGTTCCAGCACCGCGTGGCTGCGTACCGGAAGCTGCCACGGAAACTAGCCGACCTGTGCCTTGGACAGATGAGGCGGGGGGCTTGCCTTATGTGTTTACGGGAGAACGTTAGTCTTTCGTAGAGGTAAGTTGGTTGTTTGGTCAGCATAATCCCGAACAAGAGTGAAGCAAAATGTAATTTTCTACGGGCCTCCATCTTAAGCATATTGCCACTATTTAAAAACGGTGTTACATGTGTTCTTGGTGGAATCGGAAAACAGAATCTGGCACAGGCATTCTGAAGCCTCTGTAACTGAGTTTTTGCACGAGATAACAAGCAGTTTCCAATGACCGTATCGGCGTAGTTCAGTTTTGACAATACAAGGGTGTCACAAAGTTTTATTCGCATATCTACACTTAAATAGTTCCGAATCTTGTATAAAACTGTGAGGCGGTAAAAACAATTACGCGTAATTTCTAGAACGTGATTCTCAAACTGCAGTTTCTCGTCCATAATTACTCCCAGGTTTCTGGCTTCTGACACGCGAGGAATGATTTCGTCTAGAATACGGACCTGTGGGTTGCGTAGTGTTGTATTTGCCACTTGATTTTTGGTACCTAGTATTAAAAACTTTGATTTCAAAGGATTCAGAACTAAACTGTTTTTCTTAGACCAGTATGCAACCTGATTGAGATCTTGATTTAATTTTGTAATGGCTAAATTAGTATTTTCAGGCTTAAACGAAATATACATTTGTAAGTCGTCAGCATATAAGTGGCATTTACAATTGTTGATATAGCTTATTATGTCGGCACTGTATAAAATGAAAAGGATGGGCCCCAAAATAGATCCCTGAGGGACGCCCCTGGTGACTGTAGTCCTTTCAGAGACCAAGGATAAGCCCTCCGAGTTTCGTACTTCAACCTGCTGGGTGCGCTCGCGAAGGTATGAAGCGAACCAGTTTATTGCCTTAGTGTCAAATCCGTAGTACGTCAGTTTCGATAATAATAACAAAGGGTTGATTGTATCGAAAGCGCGTGAGAAATCTAGCAGAACCAGGATTGTGGCATTCCCATTGTCCTGAGCAGCGAGGATATCATCGACGACATCGAGAAGGGCAGTTGCTGTGCTACGTTTCTTCCTGAAGCCTGACTGTTTACAAGGTAAAATATTGTTTTTTTCCAGATATTCCACTAATTGTAGGCACACAACTTTCTCTAGTATCTTTAAGTGATTCATTTCTCTTAACATTCAAGAAAATAAGATGAATGTAAGGTGATTATCTATTATTATTATTGAGAGCCTGTTTTGTCCCACTGCTGGGCAAAGGCCTCCCCCCGTTTTATTGATTCAGTTGATTATTTATTTACTATTAAGTAGTTATTGTTTTTATCGGAAAACGTTAATACGTATCACGTTAATAGAATTACAAAATATTGCAGAGGGTAGGATATTACCTCAAGTGCGCATAAGATAACGTGAAGAAAGCTGGCGATATCACACAAATTATGTTGGCAGTGATAATACTGCCTGGGGTCTATGGGAGCCAGGTTGGCCTAAGACGGCTTAGGCTAACACAGATTTTACTACATAAAAAGAAACATACCTTGTTTAACAGAGACGTATTTATCGTTCAACGCAGCCACGAACGCCGCTTGAGGCAAGCTGTCCTCCAGAGAGAACAGCTCATCGCGGGTGACAGCGGTGGAGCGCGTCTTCAAGACGGCCTTGGAACCGATGGGGGCCAGGTAGGCGCCGGTGCCGTCGCGGAGCGCCAGCGCTCCCGCGTGGTACTCGGCGCTGAACAGGCAGGCGGGGGTACAGCTGTCCAGGAGCTGTTGAAAAAGAGAGATTATAGATAATTCACTGGCTCAGTGACCCAAAGAGGATCTTGGCCTCTGACACAAGAGAGCGCCACTCTGCCCTATTCTGCGCCACTTCACGCCAGTTGGGTATCCCGAGGACGGACAGGTCTTAGGGCTTCGTCAGAGGTTATAGTACATTTCAATAAAATCTACCTATCTATTCTAATCGATCTACCTATATTGAAACATTAACTCTTTCAACCTTTCAATGAAATGATGGTAACTATTATCAGTGCCCAAACGCTCTTGGTCCTTGCTACTACGCATGTACTTCTTGAAACTTATATTGTGTCGAGTAAACCGCACCTTAGATTTTAAAGTACGTTGTTATTTAGTTTGTATCAAGATTGAAAAAGAGGAGAAAGTACCTGATTGAATGTCATCCCATTAACATTAGCTTAGAACTCATATGCTTATCTGAGAGTTTGCATTAGAAACAGACAACCTAGTTATTAGTACATTTTCTTTAGCTGAATACAATTCATAACGACTCCATATGATGTTATGAGTTAACCCCGTATTGTCAGTTGTATCTCGTAAACTAATGTAGTCCCATGGGAAGAAAACAATAAACAGCTTGTTAACATTCTATCGTTTGCCGCGTTCGTGCCACGCATCGTTTATGCCTTTGATTATCAACACCAATGTAATTGTTATGGTTAAAAACTCCATTGTTTCCATCATTACAAAATTATTAAGAGTATAATCGACAAATTGAAACTAGATAAATCTTAAATGTGCTTCATGCATGGAAACGGATGTGTTCGGTGAAAATTATGCGTCACTGACACGCGCGTACTTACTACACATAATAAAAAAACCTAATAGGTCAGGCAAGATTGCTAAGATGCACTCACAGTATCATGATAATGATCATGGCCTGAAATATTTGCTTAATGGCAATGCTAATCGAACGTCTTTTTGTAGGTTGGTTATTGGAAGTTTTAGGTACCTATATGTAAAATTTTATGAAATTTATACAAGATTTTACATACACAGGAAGATGAGGAAGACAATAAGACCAAAATGTAACGTAAAAGAGTAATATTTCAAAAACCAGGCATAGGTATTGTTTCTTGGATTCAGGTAAGCAGGACCTTTTACTATTACGAGTAAGTCGGTTTAATAGTTTATATAAATTCAAAGAAGTAGTATACTGCAGTAATCCATTATTCGAAAGAATTAAGCTGACAGCGTGGGAGGCATATTTTTCAACTTTACAAATAAGTATACATAGCCAGAAATAGAATAGAACTAAGGAATAGCCACTTATCACAAATTTGCATTACTTCGTTGGCGCAGCGTCGCCCTGACAGTTGACACAGCTGCGCTGGAGTCGACCGAGACGTATTTACACATTATTGGAGAGAATTGCTATGGGTATCGATGTAACTGGGACTGAGAGATATCACACAATGGATATTTGTGTATGTATTACGGTTCAATCGAGGCCGGCTTTGTGGGAAAGTGCTGATAATGCTAAATTTATGAGGTTGTGACTATGCATATGCGAGAATAACAATATAGGTTTGATGGGTATGAATAGTTCTTTTGTTCGATAACTATGCGGTTCTTAATTAGGAGAAAATAACAGTTGTTTTAGCTGTTTGTTAATTCGTCATAATCTTTATAGTCTGCGTGCTATCTGTAATACTAAATTCACTTTCGCGTCTTATTTAGATGATTATGGAGATTTAGTGATGACCTTGTGATCTCTGGTAGAGGACGGCATACCAACCAAGACTTTTTCAAGCAAAGAATTAGTGACTTCACTTAACTACAGACTACCAACCAGGCCTTTATATCAACGTCTGTTTGACTTGAAGCTTGTGCAGGTGAATTGTCATCTGTTTTGTAAAAATCTAAGACTTTCTACCAGGCTGCCAACAAATGAATGAAGAAGTCTTCCTCACCTTCCCTCCAGCGCTCAGGTATTTGTTGTTGTACGTGTATGGCGTACTTGCCGCCCTCGTCGGCGCGGAACTCGAGGGTGAAGAGCGTACCTTCGCCCCAGGGCACGTTGGCGTCCACATGGATCTCGTCCAGGGTCTCAGAGAGTTTAGGGAAATGCTAGCGTCTCCAAACAGAAGAAACAATCCTCACCTTCCCTCCAGCGCTCAGGTATTTGTTGTTGCACGTGTGTATGGCGTACTTGCCGCCCTCGTCGGCGCGGAACTCGAGGGTGAAGAGCGTGTCCTCGCCCCAGGGCACGTTGGCGTCCACATGGATCTCGTCCAGGGTCTCAGAGAGGTGAGCGAAGCGCTTGCGTCCAATTGAGCGGAGGTTCATCTGGAAAAAATGTTTTCGTTAGTTTTGGTTACTAGCATGCTATTAAATTGTCTATAAAGATGAGTGAATGAACATAACTGAGACCGGGAAACAAGGGGTTGCCGGCGAAGCAAGTGATAGGAGCCTATAGTCACGAACATAAAGTCAGTCTTTCCGGGTATGTTTGAGAAAATAAATTTTAAGCGCGTCTATCATGACCTGTACGTGTACGACCCAATGTTGTGAAAATACCGTGTGTTATTGTGGAAAAGAGTAGTTAGTAAGGTACCTATGTATCTTGAAGTTGTCTGAACAACACACGTAGATATTAATTTGGTCAATACAACATTTTGTGCAAATATGGGTAGTTTTATTGCGTTTTATTTTTGTTTTGTTTTTGTCACTAACGTAAAAGTTTTCTTATGCTATGTACTAACACTAACATGGATTGAATTATTCGGAATAAAAATATTGAATTGAATTGAACAGCGAATCGAAATAATAACAACTACTTGTATTACACAACCTTGATTAAACTTAAGGCGTTACATAATACTCGCAATTATACAGTCGTCTTCGTTTCTCTTTGGTTTCATATAATATATAATACGCAATGACTAGAAGGTAGAACTCAATCACTTGAGAATATAATCTCATGATAGCTAGAAGATATATTCAAGTTGCGGAATTTGCTTATAATAACAGATAATTAATTGACGCCGATTGTTCAGCAGTTTTAATTAAATGTCAATGCGCAAAAGAAATAGTTATTAAAAACCAACGCATGCGTCGTTGTCACGCACTGGCAGGTACCTACACACCGACCGCATGGCAGACGACTGAGACACGCACGCATTTCTGTCAGTTATCCCGCGAGATTTTAGCTAATGTAGGTAAAATAAATAAAAATATGATAGGTCCTTCTATCCCTGCAATTAAATACACGTACATTCGTACGAGTGGCGAACGCCAATTTGTGAAGAAATAATTTTTTTAACAATATTTATTTATTTTTAACTTTATTGCACAAAATAGAAAGTATAAAAAAGCAGACTTAATGCCTAAGGCTATCTTTATTATCTATCAGTCAACCATTGGGCCAAACAGAAATTTACTTAGGTGGGTGCAATGAGATAATTTTATATTGCAATATGTACTTAGTCTGATTTTTATGCCAATATACAAAATAGTACGAGTCTTAAGCGTCACACATAAATTGTTAATGTTCAGTCACTGAATTTTGAAGTAAATACAACATGAATCCGCGTCAACAACAAATAACAAAAAGGTCGCTCAAGCTTTTCCTTCATAAGAGGAATTTTTATATTTTCTGTTTTATAATTAATTTTAAATTACTGACGGAGCGTTAATAATAACAACAGTTATGTATTATGTCGACATACCGTAAGTCAAATTACGTAGTAGGTACGTGTAGTTATTGCACATTACTATTACTACGACAGAAGATGTCTAGACAAAGTTTATGGCCTAATAATTGAGTCATAAATGGTGCACGCGATACATATTGGCACTTAACTGACAAAGCGCACCATGGCTACAAAACTGAAAGGTTCTTCTAGTTCATTTGATTTGTATACTCTATTAAACTGAAGGTTAGGTAGGTTATTTAGACCATAAAACAAGTAAGATTAAAAAATAGTATGTACTCATTTTACATATAAAATTAGTTATTTATACTGGAGCAGCTCGACTTACATTGTTTACTAGTACTACACATAATTGAACTAAGACAATCCAACATTTTTAGTCGTCTATTTCTTGCAAAGCTAAGGGAGCTGAAGGGAGCTAGCACACGGCGACTTAATGCAGCGATTTAGTAGCGCAATAGTAGCGATGGAGAATCGTGTTTACGTTTGCGACGGTATATGACATATGACGGGCGACAGCATCGCAACTGTATCGCCACTGAATCGCTGCAAAAAGTCGCCATGTGTGTCCTAATCCTAAAGATGAATACTGGACGGTAGGTGTAAACCCATCCCAACGTGCCGACATCTCAATCTGATATCGCCTGCGGCTTACACACGCAAGAGTGTGCATGTGACGATTAGATAGATGTAGACCGGAGATATGATAGGGTGACGTTTAGATGTTCGAGAACGTGATAGTACACGTCACTGCTTTTCTTAATTTTAAACTGATACTTAGAAATTCTTACTGAAGTCGAGCTACTTAATATTGCAGAACTTGGCTCTGCGCCTGGAAGTTATGGGTTATTTAAGTCTAGTAAATCTGAAATTTTGACAAAATTTTACAGTGATGCGCTCGGATCGTTATTATATAGGTAATTGTAATAGGAATAGGTACTTATACTTAGGTCATTGTGAACTCTCGACGCACTCTGTGACACTTTGACATACATATATATGTATGCATGTGCCCCTAAAATATTCTTCAGCGGGGCTAGTAGTCAGCGATAGACTATGCTACGGAAGATTTTATATTTTATTTATTATTATTTTAATCCATTATTTTGTATGTAGTTCTTTGACATTAATATTATATGTTTAGTTTAGAATTTGTAATGACATATTAAATAATAATAAAACTGTAAATAATTTGCACGCCTGCATGCAGGTTGAATATGTATGGAAAACTTAACCATAAGATCTTACCTTGTTACCATATTCTAGCAAATAAAGATATTTTGATTTTTGATAGTCTAGCGCTGTCTAGCGTTAATTAGCCCGAATATTCTCCCATTTATAAGTCAGGGTAATACCTGGGGGCGTGCCGCGAGGTGTACATGCCAGAGCTCGGAGTCGCCGGGCACCTTGGCGCTGCAGGCGAGCTTGTCGGAGCCCGAGCCGAGGAAGTAGCCCCGCTCGACGTTGCGGAGCGCCCAGCGCCCGCTGTTGTCTTCAGACACGCTGGAACAATAAGGTTAATATTAGGCGAGGGTATAAATACAGGCTGGCCCCAAAATACGTTGACAACATTTTTTCTAATTATTTTATATACTTACGTAACTAGTACAAAGTAAGTTAATAATTAAAGCTACAGTCTTTTTATGCAACAAAAAATAATTGTCTTCAAAATAGGCTCCTTTCGCTTTGATACACAAACGCAAACGTTGGTTAAAATTTTCAACGAAATGCCGCAGCTCCTCCAAGGATATTTTGTCCCATTCTTTGGTAAGTGTTGTTTTTAGAGCGTTTACTTTTGTGTTTAGTACCACATTCCGTTGTCTCTAAGATTGACCACAAACTATAATCCATTGGATTTAGATCACGATCAGGCGAGTAGGGTGGCTCTTTTGAACTTATGAATCCCGAAAAATTAGCAGTGGTGCATAGACAATTTTCCCGGATTCATAAATTAAAAGAAAATTAAAATAGTTATTTGTACAACAAGAGATCAAAGTTTGATATTTCTTCGAGTGTTTATTTTGAGTCCCGTGCAAGCGAAAGATTCTTCTAATTTAGAATCTTGAGCGTAGTAAGGGACTCAAAAGCGCACGAGATGTAAATAACTTTGATCTCGTGTAGTACACAAAATTTTTCACCTGAGCAGTGAGAACATACCTATTAGACAACTTGAAAAATGTAATCCTTCTGCACTCATGTTTTCTTAAGATATACTTACAAACAATTAAGTTTAATTACCGCAATCGAACACAAAAACAAAACGTAATAATAAATTTCAGTAAAATCATATGGAAATAACGAACATCAACTGACACTTCAATCGAAAACTTTTTTTTTGTAAAAAAACATTGTAGGATACGGTCCGAATTGCGGATACGTACTATTTGTCATGTCAAGTATGATAGAAATTCTTAAAAGTAA
The DNA here is from genome assembly GCF_910591565.1 of Cydia splendana. NCBI lineage: Eukaryota > Metazoa > Arthropoda > Insecta > Lepidoptera > Tortricidae > Cydia > Cydia splendana. The sequence continues at coordinate 15,713,727 of NC_085965.1, read as the reverse complement.
AATAATTAATTTTGCGTGATAATCTGTGTATTTTGTGAGTTCATTATTTTAATTGAACAATAAAATACCTAAATTATAGTATTTTATCAGTTTTTATCAAATCTTAAACTTTATTTTTATTAACTAATTATTAAAAATTCATACTCGTACGTGGTTTGGAACGATGCGGTCTGAAGTTTTCGGGGGTCTATTATAAACCCTCAATATACCGTTGAATGTCGTTTTAACTTTTTTTTGTCTGTTTCTTTTTGCTAACAGTGTGAAAGGGACAGAGATAATAAAACCCAAGTATTTCGAACATGTATTAGACCCCTCATGTTAAAATGACATTTGACTATAAAGGTCACTTGAATGTCATTTTGCTCACTGTTTTTAAGAAGCTGCTGAGGTGAAAAAAAATTGATTTAATTTTAAGTAGGTATCTTGACTTATATATTGAACATATCATTAAACCACTACCTACAACGGAAAGAAACAACTTTAAGGTGATTACCTTATAACGTACACACAGGAACTCGCTTGTATTGTAAACTGAATGAGAGAACGTGCACCATTTAAAGTGCACACGCCTGTATAAGTTGTATTAAACATTCAGCAGACGCAACGACAATTCAATCAGGCCATTGTCTTCGCCGCTTCACACTTGCAGACATAAAGCGATTATTCCGGCATGGTTGCGAAACGTGACTTGCCCTTCAAACTATATCATTTATGAATAATCTTATTGTGCAGCCATATCTGATTTATACCTACAAAAATCTCTAGATCAGCGTCAAAACTTTAAAGTTATCTATCCATATTATATATGGACGGTCAACTGAAAAAATATGCGTTAACACCCAATCATCTCAAAAATATATCCCATACAATTAAGAATTAAGAACTATTATGGGACATATTTTTGAGTAAGTTATTGTCTACACCCATATTTTTACAGTTGACTGTACATATGTAATACTATTTACTCACAGTAGGTTAGCATCACGTTATCATTGTAAGTTAAATAATATTATGGACATATTCCTGAAATAGAAAAAAAAAACTCATACATTTAATCATTCCAAATGGTGTATACCTATTTCTGTGCTTTTTAGCTTTAAATCTATCAATAACTATGACCTAAACTTGAATTAAGTATATTGCATTCTTGTTTGGTTAAATTACTTAAATTGATATTTGACAGCATTTTCCCATTTTTGAATGTTTGAAAAGTTAACTTGCGCCGCGCGCCTGGCGCTTCGATTTCTAAACAAAAACTTTAGGCAGAAGTCCTAAAGAGTCTGCAAATAGTGACAACCAAACCTACCGCAACAATCCAGACCGAGATTAAAATCCCTTTGTCGTTTCAAGCTTGTAGCGAAAGAAGCTGTGCTGGAGAGGAAATAAAACCCAATCTGCCGTGAAACGAGCGCCCAAACAAGAAATACAATGGGAAAGGGACGACTGTCCGACGTGGGAGCGTTCGCATTGTTGGCTGCCGTCAAAGGATGTCGGAAGTTGTGGTAATGCGGTATTTGGACAATGCCAGTTTGGGACAACGGTACCTATATTATTTCCCTATTTTTACGAATATCCAATATCATACGTGATACGAATAATGTTATTATTATGTTAAGTATGCCTATAATCTAATTACCGTAAATTAATAGGTATTTATTTATATATGTAAATAGCAATTTCATTTCAATCCGTAATCATGTGCCGATGGAAATGATCCGGAATGATTATACCCAGGCTAGGAAACATCGACAATATCGACATGCACTTGCAATTCACTCAGCGGTGAATAGTTGACGGAGATGTCCGTCGTAAGCGTCATGATTTGCAGACTTCTTATGCATTTGAGAAAAACATTACGTTGAATGAGATAAAACGGAAAACCAATACTACCCGATGGTAGAGAAACTGATAACCGAACACGGTTAAATATCGTTACCGAGAAATTACTAGCCTGGGGAAAAATGCCTTTTATGTGCCAATCAGAATCACTAAGCGCATATTGCCTGATGAACAACTGTACCTTCCTACATTACGGGTACATACTCGTTACCGTTGTTGTCGAAATTGCCATAAAAAATAAGCACAACTATATTTGTTTTGTGTTACGGGAACGCGCGCCGTCAACAATCTGTGTTAACGAAGCTGCATTCTCGCTAACAAGACGACTTATTAGCCTGGCTTGTAAATAAATTCATTAATAAGAGTGATTACACGATTGTTATCGGCTTTATGATGTCGAACGCCGAATCGTAACTTATGTAGGTACGTTCGTTGATAATAAATTATAACATCACTTTTGAGGTACCTACGTACCTCAAAATTGGATAAATGTAATATTTTAGAGTTACTTAATGCCTCTGTCGAAAAAGACAACAGTAGGTACTGTAAGCCTAAGGCACCTAAGAGCTCATACATAAATCTATTCCGTTCATAACCTATATAATAAGTATAGGTATCTAACTACACAACATGCTACCACTACAATAATATTATTAGAAACTAAACTTAATTACGATAAAATCAATCATTTTCAGCTCCTGACGAAGAAGTTATTCGAGACTAGCTTTTACGAATTAGATTATTACCTACATTAATTACTACATTATTGACGAACGATACTTATTTGCCTGGTAAACTGAAACCTCCATTAGCCTTATCCTGTTTTGCGGGGATGGTTGTTTTCACTAGGACCAACACTGACAAAAGGCACAACAGACACGCTTGAAGCAGCCTCCAGAATGCAGAGCGTCTCCTTTCTGAATCTCTGGAATGACAATGGGTCTTGTATAAACTCTCAGGGAGTGTAAAGCACCCGAGGCTAATTAGGATGCGTTGAGAGTCAGCCAACGGTCGTGTTCCCTTTACTAACTAAGCACAGGCGAGTCGTGGGACGCATAGAACCAGCTTAACTATGAATTTGAGATGTATCTAGGTGAAATGTGAAGAGATGGTAAGAATTCGAGACTTCGATAAGCCTTTGAGCCTTTTTGGAGCACGAATTAAAAGGAATCGAAACGAATCCACTATTAATTAAAAGCAGCAAAATTCTGCAAACTTTATCATTTCTCACTTCACTCACGAATATGAAAAAGGTGGCTTTAGGAATTTCGAAGGATGGGCTCGAAAGGTACCATAAAAATTTTCTTTCTACTTGTACTATGTCCAAACTTTTTAATATAATATGGGTATTGGGTAGGTATGTAAGTCTTTTAACTGCCTATGAGAAAGCAATAAATCTTACCAAAATGTCAGATTTGCAAGGCTTGCGGTTTGCACCTCTTAACATTTTGTTGACATTAGGGTGCATGAAAATGTCACGAATTGCAGCGATATTAGCGGCAAGTGTGCCTTTTGAACGTTTTGAATCGAGCAATCAGTAAAGGTATATACTCTATATATAGAGTATATACCGTACCTACTTTTAGATACCTAAATGATAGCTATTGTTACTTTTAAATTTTCTAATGCCTATGGTTCAAAAGTGACAAACCAATACAGTATAGTTTGCAATTCCTGGCCTGTGGTATATTGTATAGGTAGTTGTATACAATACAATATGCCACCGCCAGCAAACCCCTGCCTATTGTATTATCACCATTAACTTCCACATCTCGAGCGTGATGAGGAATAAAACAAATTACTTGAACTAACATAATCTTGGCACGCTTCCCTACAAATTACAACACTTCTCTATGCTTGCCATGGCATAATCTATCTTAGATTCAATGGTATAAAGTTCAAGTTAAATTGTAAAGTTACAGTGAAACTTGCTTTAGTACTTGTATCTTATGTTACTGAAATAGGGTCTATATTGTAAGTATGATAAAGACCCTATGACACCCTAGTGTGGTTATAGATTGTCTGCTCAAGATCGATCGGGTTGAACGTTGTTTTAAGGGCTTTAACTCCGTAATGAAGAGTTAAAGTCAACTGAGCAAGATTTTTTATGGTGATAGAAAAATAAGGGTTTTTACCCCTTTTTCCTACACGTATATCTTCGTATTTTGCCATATACCGTAAACTGTCATTTTATCAATTAATAACCAAGTATCTCAATCAAAAATATAAAAGTATGGATAATTCATGCATTCTGACTGACATATTAAAATGGAAAAATAATTTATACTCGTGTATTACGTGTATATTTTAATATTTACGGGTTTCGTCTCGGTTTCGTCATTATACTCGACATAATAGCAAGTCTAGGCAATATCATACCAGTATTCCCTTAAATAGGTAGGTACCTAAATTACATTTAGTGACACATTTCCCCAAGCTACTCTCACCAAGTTATTTCGAACTTTGGCTGAGTCACTCACTTTGTTTACTTATATCGGCGAATCTGACTCATATCGTCTGCTCTCAATAACAAGTATACACAGTCTTTAAGAGAAATAAGGAAAGTAATTACGGCTACTGGATTTCGTGCAAGTCACGGAACATCTTAATATGTAATTGTGATTTCTTCTGAATAAGTGGGTTGTGTTTCAAAAGATCTCTATATACTTGTTTGTTTTTTGTTAAAGTTTGTTTTAATATATTAAGTCGCTATATATAATATATCTTGCCACTAAAAAGTTAACTTAAAAGAAATGGAAATGTAGTTAATAGCTCGAACAATCACGTATCTATATCTATATGTAGGTACCTATATTAAAGCTAATATTACTTACTCACGCAACTGAGATAAATTACATAATAATGCAAATATTACTCCACAATTCGCAAAAAAATATCTACATATTTTATATTATAAGCATAAGAAAATACTCATATTCTTTTGTCACTCAAGCAATAATAGAAATGTTGAATAACTAGGTATACACACAAAAAACCAATGCAACGTATGGTAATAGCTTCATCATCTTATTACGAAATTAATTACACTGAAACGCTTTAATTGAGCAGCATAATCGAAAGGTATAATAATATCATCGTTATTACCCGTTTGAAGCAATCAAGCTGCAATTATAATCGTAAAAGCTTCAGTTACTGCAGGTGCAATAGATAAATTATTAGTTTTATAGCTAAAAGGGCAAAGAAAGACCGGTCATTGTGGCACTCTTTTGGGGGCCTAGGGAGGCCTATGTCCAGTAGTGGACGTCCTCTGGCTGATATGCTGACGATGAATACTTATTACACTACACAATTGATTAGAATAATCTTTCCTTCCTAAATAATTACTTAAAATCGATCACTAAAGTAGTTAGACACTTAGAAAAGCTTTGCTGGTTTCTAACGGCGCGATTCGGGAAATGATTTAGAGGTTCACTAGATATGAAGTAAAGATATGTGACGTTCCACGGCAAAAGGTACCTAATGGCGGCTGACGCTTACGCTATTATTAACGCCGCTCCAATATTCAGCCGGGGCAATGGTACCTTTTGCCGTGGAACGTCACATATCTTTACTATTTCGTATCTAGTGAATATCTAATTCATTTCCCGAATCGCGCCTTAATTCACTTCATAAGTACGAGTATTAGTATAAAATTACAAAAGGCAGTAGTTTTTGTAGGTGCCTAATTTTTTTTTAAACCTCATTTTTATCGTAATTTGCAAGCGCCGCCATGCTGCATCGTATAGGCTATATATTAAAACCATTTCCTGTGAGTCAGGCGGATTAGTATTCTGCAAGGGGTAAAAAATGTATTTCCGGTGGCAAGATGACATGAGTTATGGCGGACAAAAAGTTGATGATTATGCCATGGAGTTGCAACTTTTTGTTGTATTGACATTTTAATCTATCGATACAAGTACACACTAGAAAAGCGATGCGACACGTGAACATTCGATGTGCATCGTGCTTGGTACTTGGTACAAACACGCGATACTACTACAGCACGCTTGTAATTTTATCTAGTTTCAATAGTTTTTTGCGCTTTGACAAGAGGCGTCAGCGAGAAGAAATACACTATAAAATGTGCAAGTGTCATCGAGTCGGGTGTTCATTATGTGAGTCTGATCATAGGAAATTTATGAAATTGCTGCATGCAACATAGGTTCATACTTAAGACTAATATCATCTCACGTTAGGTACCGTGTTTGTTTCCAGCTTTAACTGGATTTTTCCCCAGAACTTTATAAAAGATGGAGGATTTAATCAATAATTGTGATATGACTGATATGAGCTATAAGATTGAGCCAATAAAAGAACAATTTTAAGTATATATATCTACAGAAGAATTTTATGCGAGTAACGTCAAGACAGATAATGAAATCGGGGCCATTTATTTGCTTTGATCATTCTTATAATTTATAATACCTACATACTCATATCATATATTATCATCTACCAAGGAACAAGATACGAGATTAGATACAAAGACTAACCTGATCTGGAACTTGCTGCCCGCCTCTTTTTCTTCAGAGTCGCAGGTGACGTTTCCGAATGAATCCACGGCCAAGTATTTGTCCAAGTGTGACCGAAGATATATCATGCCTGAAAACAAACATATTATATTAATGTACAAATCAACTGAAATTATTTTGAGAAATCTTCTCAGTGTAAGTATAATAAATCAGATTTGACACAGGGACAACAAACAAGGAATTCCTCACGGTCTTGATGGACATTATGACAAGAGCTCAGAATTCAAATTTGTTGGCAATACTACTACGGGTACGGAAGGTCGATCTGATGACGATAAGGTACATGAGGATTTGAGGAATCCACGGAACTCCTCTAACATGTAATCTATATGCATATTGCATACATATAATCCATGGCATACATAGGTAACATAGGTAACATATAATCTTTATAACTTTCGTATCATCACAAAAAGTTTCCGTGGTTTGAATTTTCCTTGCAAGTTAGTTAATAATTTAGAATCATATGTTTTAATTAAGAAGTTATAGCTCAAGTCATAAAATAATACATAGAAAACTAGAGTATAACTTTCGAAACTATCTGTAATCAAAATCATATCACGACCGTTAAAATCTAATTCCAATTGAGATTAACGATGCAACGTAGAGATTAATGTATCGCAAATTATACCCAAGATATACATATAAAGGTACATTTGCAATTGTATCATAATTGCAGCCACCCGACTGTCGCTCTTAATGGCTTGTCTTAAGATATCTATCATAAATCATCCTATTTTATAGAATACGAGTACAATCTACATTACGACCATGAGAAGTTTTAGATGAAGCTATCTTGCCGTTTCCAATTTAAGTAATAACTTTATTAGAGACACGCGGAGCTTCAACAATTTATTAGTGATATAATATAATAAATAATAATTGAGAAACGTACCTACCTACATATTCATTTTCTACTGCGTGTGCCCGTTAAGGTTGTTTTATGTCGGCATACATAGTCTTTATTTAATGCTCTAGTAATCTACTTCAGGGCTCTCCAAACCCCGGCCCGCGAAGCGTTCCAATCCGGCCCGCCGACAGCGGTCCAATCCGGCCCGCGGTGTTCAGCCCTAACACGCAGCAACCAGATACACCCCCCCCCCCATGTCTGTCACTGAAAATAAAGACTCCAGTGCCATTCATTTCTAAGGAAAGAAAATTATCTTTGTTTTTCTCTGTCTATGTGACCCTAATAGTGCCATTTGGTGGTCCATCTGGTTTTTGTCAACACGTATATACTTAAATTAGATCTGGCCAGCGTAAATGACACAGAAAATAACATTCGTCGGGCCCCATAAAACACCTGACGTCCCCCGTATTGATTTTTGGTCCCCTCAGCTGTGAGACCTTGACGAGGGTCGCTCGCACCCTATCGGTAAATGACGGGGCGTTTCGAGAGCCATTGGAAATTGGAGTTCGAATTTGGATATGTGGTACAGGTGAAGCTTTAGTTTAGACGTAAAAAGCCAATATTGAATCTATGCTTGATGTGGAAATTATATCACAAAGTATAAAAGTACAGGCTTGAAATAACACTTTATATTTTTTTTGTCTGAATCAAGCTCTATAGCGGCCTCTCTATCCATTTCATACATGGAAAAATCGTACTGTAATTTGAATGGAATCAATCAAAATATGATGGGTATATGTATATGTATGTAATTTGTTTTGTTTAAAAATGGAATGATAGAAAAAAATATCATTTCAATTTATGTATTTCATTTTGTATTATTTATTAGGACCCTGGGACGCTAGAGGTTAAAAACAGATAATTATATCGTCGGGTTAAATATTTTTAAGGTCTCCGTTTCAGCTTGGGCAAATATGCTTTCGTATTTCCAGATGTTCTAAACTCCTCATTTCTGCAAGGAAGACGATCGAAAACAGTCGTGAAAACCCTCTAGTAACACGATCGAGATAACTGCAGTTATGTGTCAGCTATCAAGATAAACATTGTCCGATTATACGAATATCTCGCATTATCAGCACTCAAACATTCGTTTCGTTTTCAAATGTCGCCTACATATTTGCATAATAAACAAATACAATAAGTACATTATGTACTCAAAATAAACCGTGTTTTAAAACTTTTCATGTTTGTTTTGCTTACGAGTAGAAATTGTTTACCTACAACACATGTCAAAGCGAGACGCAGGCAAAACACATAAATACCTACGCTTATTACATAAGTTATTGTGCCAAATAAATTCAATTATTTCTTGACCATAGTCACCATAGTAATAACTTTACTGCAATTGACTACCTACCTGACCTACCAACATAATTTTCATGAAATACAACATTTAATTTATCGGACGTATTTTCTAGCTGTTTAGGTAAGCCAGTTTAAGTTAATAGGCTTAAAAACTATTATGTTTAAAATGAAATAAAACACGTATTTATAATTTAAACTTATCCCCGATCGCCGCAAGCGCAGTTCATAACCATAGATTATTAAACACGCACGTCCAACGTATTACAACATTACTACAGGTTTGCAATTAGATTCATACAAATGTAAGTAGCAATTTCAATAATGCCTTAATGACCTAGGTGTTAGTGCAATTGATGCTCATTTGTAGTAAAAGAGCGAAGTTGTGCATACCGGATTTTATTTCTGCCTTTTATTAATTACATTACATCCCTTAGAGTCCTTAGACTTTGTAACGCTTAAAGAAGAAGGTACAACTTTATCCAGTATCATAATAAAATACAATACTCGATAGGTACAAGATACGCGTCTACTTGTAGCAATTCTTTGTATAAGTTTGGATCTAAATAATTAAAACAAGATCTGCACACAACTAATATTCAAAATGTCTGCATGCTGGTACCTATAAGACCAGTTTAAATCTCTTTCACAATGACGTCAATTTCCATTACATACAAAAAACCTTCTAGGAAACGTTATTATTTATCATGCTACTTCAGCCAACCTCAGTACTTTTTGTACCGAGACAGACTGAGCAAGACACGTAGGTTTCCATGAAAAAAAAACGATGGAAAATAATTATGCACTACATCACGGAATGTGATTAAACCAAATACAAACATATGCATTCACACCCGCCACCTCCCATAAGTTACCCCACGGGCCACGTGCCCAAATGAAGGGTGCATGGAGGGCCCGTTTTTGCCTCAATTAGTGCGGCTGATGTGCGCTACCAGTACTTTTACGTCAATTTATCGTCAAGATTCAATTAAAAATACAGCGCCAATTTGCATTTTTATCGATTGAATTAATCGGAGTTTTATTGCATACCTAATTCCCAGCCCGATCGCGTATTTTGAGAGCAATATGAGACGACATGTTAGGAAATATCGCATAGCCAAAATTGGAACCGGTAGAATAGCTAGTTACTTATTGATAAGACAAAACTGGCCTTCATTCAAAAAACCATTCAAAATGAAAAAGTATATAGATATTCACTGATTGGCTTTCCCTGCGGCAAGGTTGATATTTTATATTCCATAGATTGTTGCAATTCATGTTATTATTATTTTTTTACTTTTACACATATTTAATACCTTTCAAATACAATAGTTTTCGATCCTTTGCCGACTAAGTAGTAGGTTCATTAAATTGATCTAACTTTTTGGCGAACCGCGAGTTCTCAGTTCGGGGCGAACTACTAGTTTAAATCAAACTTACTAAACATTTTAACCATGAGATAACGGAGATGATACACGCGTCTTGGGTGAGAGGCCATTGTGTGCGTGCAGCCAAGTATCTTTCAAACGGATAAACTAATTTCATCGCTGTTTTCTGTGATCCTAGCTAACATTTTGAGGTAATGATTAAAATGGCAAATAGATCTGGATCAAGGTATCAATGAAATCAAATAAGAAAATCTATTAGTGGGAACACTAAACTTTTAGGGAATACTAAACGTTTAAGTAAAGAATAGGTGCGCAGATAATGTTCATAAAATCAGTTAAATATGGAAAACCATTTATTTTCGAGAACTCAATACAAGATGTGTTTCAACTGAGGGGAATCTCTGTGGTGAGGTTCATTTAAAAGCTAGTTTGTATTGTATCTTTATGGTGATATTATTTTCACGCTGTTTGGATTATGGTGATATTATTTTCACGCTGTTGCATTTTAAGTCTCTTAATGAATTGTTCGAAATGTATCTCTACCCCATTTCCGTGGAAATATGGCCTGATTGAATATCGTGATGCTACTGATGCTGAACTTGTTCATTCACAACAATGATCTATGTGCGTGTTATTGAAAGAGTTGAGTTGAGTTGCCTGTCAGTATCCAAAAGTTATGGAGGAACTTACTTTGGTCAGGTAGGCCGAGCAATGAGCTTAGATACCTCAGATTGTTGTATTCTGTCCGCAGATGTATGCAGTGATGCATACAATGTCAGGATGCCGTGGTGGTGCAGATGATCTGCGCTCTACAGTCTCTTTTGGGAGAAGAAGATCTCATCTTCGCTCTAGTCTACCAGTGAAAATCATAAAGGGGGATGGATAACGTACGGAGGGACCCGTACAATGTCAGGTTGGCCGTGTCGGAGAATGGCTGAAATGTGCCATCTATCGCCTTCAAGAGGCGTTTTGTCATGCAAACCTTGACAAATAGAGCAAACTAGGGTGTTACGTACACTTGAGTGGCGTTCGACGCAGTTCCGCCAAGACGTCATAGAGTGCGCTCTTAAAACAATTGAAGTCCAGAACAATTGAAGTTATGCTGTCAATCAATCTTCAGAAGGAGCACGATGAGAACGAACGGGGGAAGATGACGTCTGTGGCGGCTCCTGGGTCTAATCCACTGGTTTGCTTAAGATAAGAAACGTAACGCGTGCTGTGATTTGTAATGAGTCTTGTGCAGTAAAGATTGTGAGTTGAACATCGTATTTCATTGAAGGCCCTCGTCATCCACGATTGAAGGTTCTGATGTGCTGCCGATAGTATGATACGCCCACAATTCCCGACATATATATTCATGTTATTAATTTTAAAGCTGAAGATTTCGACGGTGACATAACGGTACACGTTGTTATATGGTCCACCTGCAGCCTTTATGCTGGCGACGATTCAAGATTCAACACTACATACATACAAGAATTACAAGATGTCAACTTACTGTCATTGGCATTCCCCGAGGCAGGTTCCAAGGTCCATATTTGTTTCTTCTTTAAACTGGTGCCGTTGGCGTTGATCTTGAAGCCGAAGGTCTCGGCGGTGAGGTACCGATACCGGCTGTTGATGAGGCCGATGGTCCACCAGCCTTTCTGCTGGTTCTGGGTGAGTATGTCGCCGGCGCCATTCACCTCGCCGTTGGCGTGACCGTTCAAACCGTTCATGGTGTCTGGGGACAAAAAAAATGTAAATTTAATAAAGCAAATCTTCAGTTCGTTCAACGCCGCGTTTTGTATAAAACAACCGCGCGCTTAATGACCTCATTACCATTCATTTCGCAAATTGTCGAAAATAAATCAGTAGCTAGAATGATTGACACAATCTCCGGTCCGCTGCTCAAAACTATTATGATTTCGAACAAAATGCCAAGAAAAAACAGTAAAAAACAAACATTCGAGACAGAACAAAGGCACTGGAAGCTATTCAAGTTTGCGGTTCATTTCGCAAAACTTGAGAGATTTTTAATGTCTTCAGTTGAAACCATAAAGCTGAGAATGAAATAACGTTTTTAGAGTTATAAATAGTGAAAAATTACAGCTAAAATGTTTCTTTATGTGTCTATGTCAAAAATATTAAGCACAACTATGGGGATATGATAAGTTAACACTGTAAGCTTTCAGTAGATAGGTACTAGGTACTGCAATGTGCACTCAGTCATTGAAAGAAAACTCTCCTGTAACAACTATTTTGTAATCTAATGGAAACCAATATCCAACTAACTCTGTTGCTACTCGTATCTTAGTTCCTAATATTCGTAAACTTTTGATTTTGTGATATTCAGGAACGCTACATTTCTTGGCTTCCTTTAAGCTTCAGAAACCAGTCGAATGCATGAAAGTACGTTTATTAGGGTCACGTAGGTCACCGTCTACCCGTCTAGTGGGCTAGACGTCGCTATTGGTCATAATGGCGGCTACTTCCTAGTCTTACGAGTTATAGCCGGACCAGTTTGTAAGCCTAGATCAGATATGGCTTGGATTATAACGCTAGAATGCTCAACAAGAAATGTGACACATGGTTCTAACTAGACTACACCAAACTAGGTAATCAAAATCGTGTAATAAACACGGAAACTAAAAATCGAACACTTCATAGTTATTAAAGAAAGTACAATTAAAACAATCACAGTTTTGTGATTATTTTACACAATAGGTACTAACTATTTTCACTGCTCTTGCCCCGACTAGAACTACCTATCTGCAAAATCAGGTACAGACGGTACAGTCCGATGTTACGTTGTTATGTTCTAGCTTTTCTTTCATTAGCACTTTAACTTAGGGCCTGGGCCTACCACTAAACCCCGCTTTCGTCTATTTGCTCTCCCTCGTATACTGAAGAGTAGGGATTGCAATCCGGTCCGGCGGATCCGGTAATCCGGCCGGATCCGGCACTTTTTAGGAGCTACCGGATCCGGTTGAAATCACCGGATCCGGACCGGATCCGGGAAAATATAAAAAAAGACCGCACGCAGCACCCACTGCGTGTTTTAAGTGAGAAAAAGGCAACGGATAGAAGAAAGAAGTTAAACAGAATAAAGAACGAATGAAAAAATCCAAATTTAGTAAAATAAGAAGATATTTAATATGACGATGATTGAGAACAGAAGAGGATTTCCTCTTCTTTCATGTTAGTGGCACGAATCGGCACGATACGACAATTACTTAAATAATTAGAAGTAAACATTATTAAAGGATGGAGATGCCATGGAAGGCATTTGTAACGACCGGTCTGGCCTAGTGAGTAGTGACCATTCAGTGACCCTGCCTATGAACTATGAAGCCAATGGTCCTGGGTTTGAATACCGGTAAGGGCATTTATTTGTGTGATGAACACAGATATTTGTTCCTGAGTTATGAGTGTTTTCCACGTATATAAGCATGTATTTATCAATATACTATACGTATAAATATCGTCGCCAAGTAGTACTATGTACCTAGAGCTAGCTAGTACCCATATTACAAGCTTTGCTTGGTTTGGGGCTACGAGTAGGTCGATCTGTATAAAATTGTCCCCAAATATTTATTCATGAATTATTTATTTATTTGTGATTTAGGCTATAAAACTATTTTCACGGATAAAAAATGAAAGCAAGATAATATTGGAACGCATTTCATACAATTTTGGTTAAAAGTAAAATATCTTGTTACTAGAATGGATGTCGGCGTTACAAATAATTCCATCAAAGAACAGTTAAGTACAAAAACTTGTCGTTTCAAGGAGTTCCATCCCATAATTATCCCATTAACAGGCTTTGGAATGTAATCAAATTTATATTTTTATTGTAAACGTATAAATTTGAGCAGAATGTGAATGATTAAATATAATAAAATGAATAAATGACTTAGATTTCATATTTTATTTTTAAATTGAGATTTACTATGTGACATTTTTTAATACTTAGTTTTATTTTATTGTTAAAAAGTTATTTCTTATTAACTTCAAATTGTTGTTTTATGAATACATTTGTTGTAAAAATACCCTTTGTTTCTCATATAACGCATAAAACTTGAAAAATATGCCATTTAATTAACTTTAATATCCTTATACCTAACCGGATCCGGTCCGGCCGGATCCGGCCGGATTGAGGCCAAAATCCGGCCGGATCCGGCCGGATTGAAAATCAATCCGGTTTGCAATCCCTACTGAAGAGTGATAGAGGCAAATAACGAAATTTCGATTTTCGTGGTGCGCCCTCTGAACTCTAGTCTTTGTTGATATTCTACTACCTATAGTATAGTACCATGGTATAATAATATACTCCGCCTGGTACTCTCTTCCCGTCTTTTCTAGGTCACCTAACTGACACAAGCCTATTACGTCATCATGCGACAGCGCTATATGATAATATGCGATAGCGCTATATATAGCGGCCATGTTATTGTGACGTAGGCCTGTGTCACTCTGGGAAGAGAAGACCATGTTTTATTAGACTATGTATAGTACCATGTGTATGTGGTAGGAAAACATCAGATCCTGGATGCGTGAAAACGATCCGCCACGGGCCAGGTCGTCACGGCGCGCGCCCAAGGCCCCACCACTGGGTCACCGGCTCCGCCTACCATTGTAAGGTTAATGTGTGATGTCACATTACACCATCACATCTCTATATTCGCAAAGCATTTAGGACTCTTTAATAGGTAGGTATAATTTGTACCTATAGATTCGCAAGAACTAGTCATGATCGGGCTTATATGCGTTTGTCTGCAATAGCTATAATTTAATGATTATTTCTTTACTGCACCGTTGGAACTGCGCCTAATAAGTAATAATTATGCTGAATTGCTAATGTAAGTATTATGTTGATACTCGTGTTAGCTTAGTTCGTAAATACTAATTGTCGAGGACTTTCACCAAAACAGATATATTTTTGAGAACGTCGTAAAATGACAATTCTAATTAAAGATAACAAACCAAAGTTTAAAACTATTGATATTTTCCTTTCCTTTACCAATATTTCCGTGGCTGAAGTTAGGACACATTTCATCAAAACAACGTTGAACAACGTGATGCGATGCGACTAAAATAACCTCAATCTTTCATTGTTGAAGGCAGCAATCTATTTTACAAAATAGGCAATTGCGGCATAACAATGCTTGGGAGGGGCAGGGAGTGTCTAGGGCACGGGGCAGGGCATTAGGCTTTACAGCTTAATCGGCGTGCCTACAATAGCCATCATTAAGAAGAAAATTAACCGAGTAAGTAGGTACCTACTCGTATTAAATGTTGGTGCTGGTTGTCTGAGCTCAAGCTGTATTGTGTAGGTATTATCCTGCTACAGTTTTGTTCACTCATTCACTGGGATGTTTAACTTTCTTTACATACGGAATAAGATCCTACTCTTTCATTTAAAAACAATAGAAACATAACTAATGCCGATAGTTTATAAATGAACTTAGTTAATAACACAGTTTAAAACAAAGTTAAGGGAAGGAAATAATTAAAACAAATCAAATAAAGTTACAGGGAAACTAATATTGTTGACGCACTCTATCTATATGGGCATATATGGGATAGGTAAATGTTGCAACCCAGCAATGATGTGTAGGAAATAAGTATACCCATGGTACACTTGGTAACGTAGTGATCATTAATAGCAAATGTTTACATAGTCGTACTCATTTATATGTTGACAAAAAACCACACACACATATCACACACAATCCTGAGAAACTGTATGAAAATGAAATACTTTCGAACTTAGGTCTGAAGTCAACAAATTATATCTGCAGAGTAAGTAGATAGGAATACTGTTAGACTGGCAGTTTTGGGCAGGGACGTTTCTTTACTCATTAGCACATATCAGTCACTTGCTAATAAGCGAGTCAGTCCTCGGAAGAGATACATCTCGAAATGTTATCCCGAAACATAAAAAAGACTATATAAAGTAGAGCAAAAGACATTCATCTTTATAGCCTTCTTGAGCTTACCGTGGGACTTAGTCAATTTGTGTAAGAATGTCCCTATAATATTTATTTGTTTATTATAAATGTTGAAGTGTATTTGTGAGTAGGTATGTATTTGGGAGAGCGACTATTTATTATGCAGGGCATGATTGTGGCTATCTGGTTGTACATATATCCCTAATACAGGAAAATAATATTTTACTTTAATTTACTGAATAATAGTTACTTATTGTTTTGTTATTATTAGGTATATACTCGTACAGGCTATAGTCATATGCTGCGACCCAGTTATCGCAGGATATCGATGTACCCACATCATCGCCGGTAGTCGATGATATCAATGTTGTACTTTTTTCATACATAACAATTGTGTTGACGATATCGATTGTGTATATTATATTACAATATTTACAATGCGCAAAGGTACGTTACACAAACAGCAACTCACTTAAGTAAGATGGATTCATCCACACGATAAAGATCGAAACGAGAATAGTACCTCGTTAAATAACCATGGTACAGTTGCTATTTAAAAATATCCGTACATACATTGTCCGCCTTAGCAAAGGTAACCAACCAGCGTATATGTAATGTAAGTATTACAGCATACAAAATTCTAATTCATTCATGGCTTCACGCATGACTGCACTTATCTGCGTCAATAAAAAATAGCATACGAACGAATTCGTTTCGCTCGTCCTCACATGACCAGTCACAATATCTTCATGCCGCACTATATAACCTCCATGAGTTACATGGTATCATAAACATATGTAAATAAGTATATAAGAATTCGAAAACACCCTTTTTTTCTTTGTGCATATACTTTTAGGTAACGCACGATAAGACCAGGCCCTGCAAATCGGCCCTGCAGCTTTCGAGGAGAAATCAGGAAACATACATACAAAAATAAAAATCCCGACGAATTTAAGAACCTCTTGAAATCAGATTCCGAAACTTTGTTAAAAAACCTGTACTTTTATTGGTCATTTATTGTATATCTATGAAAACGTATAAGGACATATATAATAAGATTAATAAGCAAAAAAAGGCTATACTCGATTCCTCTTAACTTAACAGCACTTGCTTTAAAATCACCATAATGAATGATATTACTTTACAACCACATAAATTGCTATATCAACGTAACAAACCAGTGTATTCATACAGTTTAGTCTATGCTGTAGTTATTTCTAGAGTTAAACCAAGAAAAGTCTGCAGTGATTTTGACAGCACACTCAGTGCCAGTGTTATTTATACGTCATAATTTCATAGAAGTTTGACGTTTAAAATAACACCTTGTATACCTACACATGTTTGTTATTTATAAATTATAAGTACCTATAAGAAATCAGGTGATAAAATAGTTATGTCTAGACACTTAAAAAATCTTCACGCCTAGCCGACTCTGCAGTTGCCGGACTACATATTTCATCGACAATATACGTGTGATGTACATGGAGAATGTAGACCACATGTGGACAGTATCAAAATAATTCGGATTGCGTGAATAGCGTAGATATTTTGCAGCTGACTGCCATATTAATAATAGAGCACCTATTACACAGTTAAAACCACTCATGTGCAAAACATAGCACTTTTTTATTATGAATAATGTAGGTGTAATAAGTACTCCGTGGGGGCAGACCGCGGCGGGGGGTCAACGGCCGATTCCCGCGTTTCGCATACTATCATAAAGTGATGTTTATGCAATTCGAAAGACACATAAAATATTTATATTAAGCTCTAAAATTGAAAGGCTTAATTTGGAAAGTTGATCGTACATATTATTACCGATGACACAGAAATATTATGGTGAGAAATTTCACAAGGTTAGTATCGGCATGTTCGGTTGGCTGACAGAAATTACGTACGCTGGTGATACTGTAAGCACATATCTGTATTACCTCTCCTCCTTTTCTCGTATACTTAGTTAAGGTTATATGACTTGGGTGAGTTTGAGTTATACATGAATGGTCAAAAGCTAAACATTAGGCTCTATCTCTCCTGTCAGTAACTTCCGGCCACAAGTACATTTTGTTAGGAGAATGAATGTTTAATTTTAATAAAAACCGGGCAAGTGCGAGTCGGACTCGCGCACGAAGGGTTCCGTACCATAATGAAAAAAAAAAAACGAAAAAAAAATGCAAAAAAAACGGTCACCCATCCAAGTACTGACCACGCCCGACGTTGCTTAACTGGTCAAAAATCACGTTTGTTTTGTTGTATGGGAGCCCCATTTAAATCTTTATTTTATTCTGTTTTTAGTATTTGTTGTTATAGCGGCAACAGAAATACATCATCTGTGAAAATTTCAACTGTCTAGCTATCACGGTTCGTGAGATACAGCCTGGTGACAGACAGACGGACGGACAGCGAAGTCTTAGTAATAGGGTCCCGTTTTACCTTTTGGGTACGGAACCCTAAAAATCAGAGGCAAATCAAATAAAATGTTTTTGATCACTAGCGGTCAAAGGCGACAAAAAGCTGAAGCCAATAGCTTGATAAGCGTGGCAAAGCTCTATAAATACCCTTATCACGCGAACTAAGGGTCACCGACCCGCCCATAAAGCTTAGTAAACAATAACCAAGGCGTTGACTGGCTGGGAGTCGGATTTGAGTAAACAAAATAAGCTTTTCACACCTGTTAATGTTTATATACACACATGGTAAACAAATCACCTGTACCAGCATGTGTGGTAAGATGCAGATGTTCAGTAAGTATGACTAACCTAGCCTACGAGCGGTGACATCGTGTTCTTTGTTAAAACTATGAGACTTGTTATCCGTCCCTTTAAAGCCCGTCACAGACGGAGCGATAATATATCGGCAGATACCGACAGATATATTTGAGTAGCACCACACACGCAAAGGATACCAAAATAGATATCGCTCTCTGTCTAGCACCTGCATTGTGAGAGAGACGAAATATTAGGAGCCAAAATATATGGTAATATACCGAGCTATAACTTCTTAATCCTAAGATGCCTTATAGATATTGCGATAAGATATCGTAAGATATGTGTGGACTCTGTCAAATAGTACGTAAAAGATATCGTAAGATGCCGTATCCTACGGTATATGCCGATATATTATCGCTCCGTCTGTGACGGGCTTAATTGTGTCTAGTGTAAGTGACCCTAAACACGTACCTAATTTGATTTGGCTATGGTATCTGCTCTTATCTTCTGTTGTGTTTGGTAATTGGCACTGTGAAAAGTAAAGAAAAGCTACAAAGCTTTGCCATAAATGTGCATAAAGTGCGGTAACCCACGTGTGGGTGGGCGGTCGAGCGAGACCAGATTCCAGGCTCCTTACTCCGTACAAGGCAAGGTCGCGGGCGATAACCTCTCCTCAACTTATAAAAGGTTCTGAAAACGTTAAACCACCTTAATGGTCCTTATTAGACCCCAACATATATGGATAATTCTTTGCGCAATTTTTTAACAGTGTGATATTTAAGTTGCATTGAGACACTTGAGATTGATATACTTAGACAGTCCAGCAGTTTTTAATGCCTTCTTCTGACCCTTCAGAAATCTTAATTTACTTGTTTGAATAATCGTCATCGTAAGGACCAAATACAACTATACACAGGTAATAATAAAGAAGATCACGATCGTAAATCACTATTATACATACTAGAAAAGTACCTACACCCAGTTAAATTTTACACACATCTCAAGCAATAAGCAAAATGGCTAGTTAAATAAAATCCTCCATAACTTAAGAGATAACTGGTTCTAAACCTATGCTTAACTTGGTAAGAAATTATAATTAAGTTAACCAAAAGGTAGCTTATTTACGATTACTTACTTCTGTGCGAGGCTTAAATAATGGTTAAGAGGATAATATGATTAAAGTACGGTAAATGTTATCCTGGATATCCTAATAGTTGTCTGCTATAATAAAATAAAGGAAAAATAAATAAAATGATGTTTGTATACCAATTACTCACCCTAAGTGCATTCTGTAATAAAATAAGGAAAAACATCCCATTAGTCTTATTTACATTATAAGGAGGAAAAATTAACAATTATTTAAAAAATCTTCCGCGTTTGTGTATAAAATCAACTGCATTCTAACCGGGCAGTCGGCCTGCAGTTGGTAACATACACGATGAAGCTGGTACCCACACTACCGACCTACCGACCGGCCGTTTATTCGATAATCGATCTTTGGCTTGTAGATTAGACTCCAACTCCACCATTCAGTAACGAGGACCCTCATTGCTTCTAATTAAAAACTAGGAAATAGCCTAGTCCCACAATCCAGCAAAGTAATCAAAATTCGCGACATAAATAACTGTAGTTCGCAATTTCGGTATCGATACCGCATTATCTAAAACCGGTTTGTACCAGCTGTAAAGTTTACTAACAAACCGTCAGATGGGCGACTTTTTGTACGGAACAGGTTTGGGCAAAGGACGGAAGCCAGACGAAAACGTAATCATGTGTACATAAATGCATTTACATGGTTAAATTTTATGATAAATTTATAATTTATAGCAAAACTTTTAATATTTCCAAAAAAAAACTGGCTACGAAGTAATTTTCAAGTCAAAGTAATTCAATCGGCTTCACGCCTGCGAATTCTGCGAAAGCAGTACAGAAGGATGGCGGGATGGTTTTTCTTATAAGTAGGTATTCATTTTACGAGTAATCAAATAACAAGTATTAAAGAGGTCGACAACATTTTAAGTTTTTATCGCACTTCATCTTCAAATAGGTACAAAAACGAAATTTTGATTAAGTCTTCAACTCTTCATACTATACTTCACTTTCTACAAAAAAAGTTAGCAGTCACGCAACGTAAATAAAATATGAAGCTCGCCTGATGCAAAAAGTGATTGAATAGGTACCGAACAGTCATGGCCGTAACTGTTAATTTTGAAAGAGCGAACAGTTAGCCGATACAGACAATATGGGAAGTGGGGCGCTGCGCCGGCGTCGCGTGGCCTGCAGCCTGCATCTAACTTTACTATCTGATCTGCATGAGGCTTGTTTAGTTGTTTATTGTTAACTGTAGCTAGTTTGTGGCAACACTTACAATTTGAGAAGACTTAGGATGTCTCCATAGAAAAGCAGAAGCCTTTGTACAAGAAGAAAAGCGATGGCTCGATGTCGTGAAAGCAGATATGAGCGTAAACGGGCTCACACGAGACGACGCCCAGGATCGCGCAAAGTGGAGGAAAGCAAGTAGGAAAGCGGACCCTGGCTTAGGCCGGGATAACGCTAGGTAGAAGAAAAGCAGAAGCAAACCGGTCTTACATTTTCTTTATATGATTTGAGGTAGATACGAGTCTGCTAAAGTTAAAATTATTTTAAATGGGTCACTCACGTATTATTAAGTCGAATGTCGAATAATAACATGTTTTGATCCAATTTACGAGGATCCGATCCTCTTCACGGAGCAACGACTCCCCAGTGAAGCGCCCTCGACCAGTGAAGGCGAGTCGTTGCTCCGTGAAGAGGATCCTTTGCTGAAGTTAAATCCTAATAAAAACATGCTATTCAGTGACCCTTAATAGACATCTAACAACCGATTCAGATCATACAGATGCAGAATACTCAGTTTAGGATTAATAATTTAATTAATTAATTACAGAATCCGGCGTTTATGACTAACGATTTTGAAATGCCATGTACAATTGTACACACATCTAAACATACAAACATATTTGTGTATTGATTTAACCCAGGTGCCCATGTGGCGATTTAACCCTGCAGTCAAACTGTGTAAACAGTTTCGCAGGGAACTGAATTAGATCGTAAGATTATTTCTTGTATTAATAATAGTTATGTGTATTAATAATAGTTATGTGTATAAATAATTATGTGGCGAAATTGCTATTATTTCAAACTCTGCTTTCATCGGTCTACTTTTTCTTATATTAGGAAGCTATATTTTGGATAAGATAATCTAAAAACTAACCTATATTTAGTTCCATTTATAATCATATGTATGAGGATAATGAATGACGGCGAAATAAGCCCGTTAGAGGTGAACGGCCGCGAGCCATTTATCTCACCTCGGTAAAACGGAGCCGCATTAAGGAATAACTCTGAAATATGATCTGCGGCTGTATCATGGTCGCATTTTTATCACTTGTCATTTCATGCGTCACTTTCGCACTTACATACTTGTTAGAACGTGACAGGCATGATGGCAGATGATAATTCGAGCATGATACTGCCACAGCTCGTGTTCCTTGTACATTTTTTTGAGACAATGCTGTTTGTTAACCGACTTCCACATCTCAAAGGAGGTTATCAATTCAGTTGTATGTTTTTTTTTTAATATTTGTTACTCCGTATCTCCGTCATTACTGGACCGATTTTGAAAATTCTTTTTACGATTGTATGTATATGCATACAGATTGGTCCCGTTTTTGTCAAAACCCAGTTCTGATGATGGGATTCATGAGGAATCGAGGGAACTCCTCAAATCTTAAAGGCATACATATAGTGATTTTTGGGTTTTTATCAACAAATCAAGCATATACATCCAGAAAAGTGACATTTGATGAAGTGGAACTGCTGATGATGATCAGAACGGAACTCTTCAACGACGCATAGTTCACGTTTGGCGATTTGTCCTCTTAGTTATGTTTGTTAAGCAAGTTAAGTTTTTAAGCCACATTTTTGTCAAGCTCGAGTTCTGATGAAGGGATACATGAGGAATCGAGGGAACTCCTCAAATCTTAAAGGCATGCGTATAGAGATTTTTGTATTTACATCAGAAAATCAAGCATTTTCATTAAAAACTGTCGCATTTGATGAAGTGGAACTGCTGATGATGATCAGAACAGAACTCTTCAACCACGCATAGTTCACGTTTGGCGATTTTTCCTCTTCGTTATGTTTGTTAAGCAAATTAAGTTTTTAAGCCACATTTTTGTCAAGCTCGAGTTCTGATGATGGGATCCATAAGGAATCGAGGGAACTCCTCAAATATTAAAGGCATACGTATAGATTTTTTTGTATTTTCATCATAAAATCAAGCATTTACATTAAAAACTGTGGCATTTGATGAAGTGGAACTGCTGATGATGACCAGAACAGAACCCGGACTCGGACCCGGACCTTGACCCGGACTCGGACACGGACTCGGACCCGGACTCGGACCCGGACCTTGGCCCAGACTCGGACCCGGACCTTGACCCGGACTCGGACCCGGACTCTGACCTTGACCCGGACTCGGACCCAGACTCGGACCCAGACCTTGACCCGGACTCGGACCCAGACTCGGACCCAGGCTCGGACCCGGACCCGGACCTTGACCCGGAAAACCACTATGATACCTTAACTAAATAAACCACTATGATTACCTACCATAAAATGTAGGTATAAAGTATGATGATGCCAATCTTACTAGCCCCTCCCGCTCAAACCCCCGTACACCGTACCGCATGCGCCGTTAAGTGGGTTTGATTAGGTTCGAACTGCGATCCTCACAGAACCGAACTGCTATCAGAGAAGTGGGTTAGGTTAGGCTAGAACTACGACCCTTACGAAAGCGAAATGCTAGTAGACAAGTGGGTGGTTTTACCTCCTTTTCTACATAGTGCACAATCTACAATAATCTTTCACCGGCCCCCATAGAAGTTGGTTTTTTTTTCTTAAAAATTATTGCTAATACATTTAATTTAAGTACCTAATTGGATTTATTCCTGGAAAATCTTCTTCGGGAGAATTCGATAAACGGTAACTGGTTAAGAATTATTTGAGAGAAATTTTACAACGCATTTAGGTATACGTTTAAGTTTATGTTAGGTAAGTCAGCCAACATACTGTTCCCATACATACTTCCAATGATAAACGTACAGAAGAGGCGTGACGTCGAACAAAGAGACTAGAAATACGAAAGCTATATTTTTAATAAATTAGTATTTAATTCAGTAACTAGGTAAGTACCTAAAGAGCTGTTTTCAACATTTTTATCTGATTCAGTCTTTTTTGTTCACTTTAATGTATACATTAAATTTAAATGAATGCTAATCTAAATATTACACACTCTGTTATCTCAAAATCTCTGTATAAATTACCCAAAATTTCACATGGCAAAGATGCCGGATTAGAGAATTCATTTGTCTTTTTAGTACATTAAACCGTGGAAGAGTGAGAGGTACGAGGTTTTTTGACCAGATAACTAAGTTAGCCAAGTCAGCGGCGCATGACGGGCCTGTTGCTTATTATATCGCAGGCGAGCATCTCTGGCCAACTATTTGGTAGGTACTTACCTATAAGTGTGATTCGATTATACAAAGGTGTTATGTTATGTTATGCACTGCCAGCTATAAGAGATTGTCGAGTCGAATGGATTAAGATAAATATGAGAATCTCAGCTATCGGAATATGGTGAGGCATTTGACTGTTTGGAAATTATAAATATCTGACAGAACAGAAATCCCTGCTTGAGCCCTGACTAGATGTATCAATGTTTCTCAGAGTTCAAGTCAGTTCGTAGATGCTGATCTACAGAAACAGCGTCTACGTCGATTCTAGGGAGTGTAAGCGAGTGGACGCTGGATTCCTTTGGTACTACCACCGTGAATACGGTAAGATGAGGAGGAAATTAAGAATTCCCGGCGGGTTACAAATGTTACAAGGTTTATAAAGGAGTCCTCGCGAAGGGTACTGGCGACCAGATCTTCATATAATGCCAGGCTTTTAATCTCCTAAATAGAAAATTTTTCAGTATGATGTTTTGCTGAGGTACAGCAATGTTGGTCCAACTGAGTCAAAAGCTCCCGAGTGATAATTAAGAATTACAGCAACGCAGTCGCGTCTGTGGCAGACCGGAACGGCTGCGCGGGCGCGGAAAAAACGGACGTACACGGAAAATTGTTTTACGGACAAATGGGTTTATTGGTCTCGAAGAATGCTCGTAATTGGAGCTGGCGAGCTTGTTCGCGCCAAGTCCCATTCCGAAAGGAGAAAGATTAATTTATAGCGCATCTCTTAAGTGAATTATGGTCAGTAAAGTTGTTCACAGTATTTGATTTTTTTAACTTAAACAATACCAAACGCATCTGCGAAGTAGGTAATTAATCCGTTTTACAAGAACTATCCTAGATTCTTGATGTAGCTTTTAAGTCATAGTCATAGCACATCTTTAGAAAACTCCGCCACCAAGTGGGTGTTTAACCCTTGTTTAAACACTTTAAACTATTAAAAAAAAAAAAAGTTTTTATACAACTGTTATGTCAGACGATCACTTTTATCGCTGTAAGGATAGTTTATCATCAAAACACATATTTTGACAACAGACTGATCCCATTAATTAAAAGGAATCAAATGTACCCTAATTGCTAGACAACAAATCTCGACAAGCGGCCATTAAAGATTATACCAAATGGCTACAGTTGGTTGTTGTCAAATTAATGAGACAAGGATGTTAGAAGCGATGGAGTTTCCGTATATTTTTACCACGAAATATATTTTGAAATCTTCCCCTGTTTCAAGATAGGATTTAAAGGGTATTGTTGAATTTAAAACCTATAAAATAACTCGTTGCTTGGGTAAGACAAACTCAAAACGATGTTTCTCATGTTTCCTTTATAGTTTTCGATCAGTGTTATTTAAACTAACTCGGAATACAAGTCTACGTGTACGAGCATTTTAGGTGAGGGGCTCTTTGTGTTTCTTAACTTGTACTTGTACACCAGATTGTAAAACAATAGTAATTGTCACCCTTCGACGACTCTAGAACGGAACTCTTAAACAGTTTGTTAAAGTTTGTACAGAAAACGCAGACAAAGCATTGTACCTATTTGAAACGACCACATCTTATAGGTTAACCCTCATACATCGATGTTTTATACATTCTGTGAGCTATTTCCGTCGACAAGAGGCGTGTGGCCGTTCGCCCGCGATAAGTATTCCCATGCTGAGGATCTTAGCATTTATGATAAAGAGTCTATTATGGCTTGGTTTAAGTGTATTGGAACCGGGGTTTTTTCTATAGTCAATGTCTTGTTGGAATAGGTCGGGGTGATAGTGGGATGGCAGATAAAGGATACTATTTTTAGTGCGGTTTTGTGATTTTAGCAGTCGTTAATGTCGTTATGCATAAACAGAATGCGCTTTACTTGAAGAATTGTAGCTATTAGTAGATAACGTGTATTAAACCATGATGAATATTGTTAGCAACCTTAGATTACTGGGGCGGTTTTCTAAGGTCTGTGGGTATAGGTAGTGAATTTAAAGGTCAATACATTTTTGCAGGAATAATATAATGGACGAATTTTTTCTCACACCAAATGAAACACCGTGCATACATACCTATGCGTAATTTACAGTAGCAATAACAAACCTATCAAGCAATCAACTTAACTTTCTAGAACACTCGATAAAAGCCATGTAAATTGGAAGCATAATAATTATAGTTTGGAATATAAATCACTTCAAAATTCTAACAAGCCATAACTTAACAGAAACACATTAAGTGAATTAAATGGCTGTTCAATAAAAATACTCTCTCAACGCAGCTGTAGCCCAAATTGGATTAAAAATAAGAGAGTCAACGCCCTCTACTTGGGCCCTGCATTCAGCCATGTTCGAATGGCGTCTGCGACCTTGACACTCAGCCATGTTCCGTTCCATATTTAAAACGCGACAAAAATATGGTTATGATGGCTATATGTATATGTGAAAGATAAAAAAAGCTTGTTGAGACGGGCAGATATCGAAGTGATCCCAAAACATAATCTATATAGATCAGATCAAATTTATACGAAATAATATATGTATGGAATCGGTGGAGTAATTTAATAAATACCCAGATAATTTAGACGATCCTAACACAATTGGAGCAAAATCTTAAAAAATAATAACTCCACCCATTGTAAATCTAGCAAATATATTTCTCAGTTTAACCATGTCAACGAGATGGTATCCCAAAAAGGAAAACCGCGCAATAATCCCGTCGCGACTGCACTGGTACTCACGTTCTAAAATTAAACACTAGCGCCAATCAGTGTTGCCAGCTGCACTCTTTGTTTCCTTTTTCGTAAACGCGTATATGGCAATCGATGTAATCAGCCAGGTTTGCAATGCCATATTTATCTAACTAGAGGTTCCTTAGGGACTATTGGACTACAACTGGATTTTACAAGCTTTTACTTATAACTTATAAGTAAAATCTTATACGTATTAAGTCAAAGTTTTACTTGACTGCTTAGAGTCGGAGCGTGCTTAAAGGGGCCCACTGATTAACAGTCCGCCGGACGGTATCGGCCTGTCAGTTAGAACAAAATTTTGACAGTTCCGAACAACTGACAGGCCGATACCGTCCGGCGGACTGTTAATCAGTGGGCCCCTTAAATAGTACATTACTACAGAGGCCGGGACGAAAGGGGTTGCCGGCCGAAGACATATAGATAGGTCTGAGCGCGGGCAACCCCATTTCCCGCCGAGGTATGTATAGTGCTTTTCTCAAACATGCAATGAAATAAATAAAATAAAAAATCCACGAAACCCAAGTATTATTTATAGAAAAAACTAAAAGTAAAGTACACCCAAAATATAACCAACACGTACCTATATCATTATCACGCGTATGTTTTACACGAGTCGTGTATTTTTACTACCCGTATATTTTCATGTATCTTTGATTTTTTTGCCTTGTATCCGTCTGACTGTCGTTTTCGTCACATAAATTTACATAGTCTTTCATGTTGATATCATGTTTCACATACATCGTTGCTTTATGCATGGAGTAAATAAGTATAATTTCCACAGTGTCGACGAATTTGTAGTTACATTCATTTAAAATATGCCACAAAACTGTTTCTAATAAACTGTAAGCCATTTTTCTTAGTTTCTCAAATAATAAAATTGCCATAAGCAACCATATACATACTTCGTCTTTGACTTGGCGGCAGAGGCAGCAAGTTATTAAAATCAATTCTGCTTACACTGCCAATTCCAACACCTACGATTACAATTAATATTAATTTCATTATTTCGTCGGAACTCGTATTAAAGTACGACGCACCATAAATCCAATAAAACAGAATGAATATTTTTCAACTTTACCTCCATTACCTCCATAACAATTTAAAAAATATAACTACGCGTGTTTGAGTAGACCTTTTTACCGCTAACGTTTAGATGAAATATTTTAAATCTTTTTATTTGTGTAGTTAAATTTATAATTTAAAATTATAAAATTATAGAATGTATTATTTATTAAGTTCATGTTGATTTTATACAAATAAAACTGCAAATTATAGCAAACATTGTTTTTTGTTTTTTTTTTATAGGCGTAGTGGCAGAGTGTCATTACGAACCATAAAGCAAATACCGCCTCTAGTTTTTTTTAATGGATGAATGCCACGATGCTGTGTCACAAATATCTGTGAAATGAAAATTAAAAAAGAGGACTTTGCCGGCCTTTTGTCCTAGCCGCACCTGAAACGTCATACTCAGTGTTGCCAGGGCTCTGGAGTCATAAGTTACGTTTCGTTTCCCTAAAAGTCACGTTTTTGCTGCTCAAGTCACATTTTTATATTATTGTATTGTATGGGTAGGTAAATCGATTTTGTTAGAAGAAATTCAGAAAATAATATATTTCACAAAAAATCTACTAACCTTATATGATTTTTCCTCAAAAGGAAAAAACGGAACCCTTATAGGATCACTCGTGCGTCTGTTTGTCTGTCTGTCCGTCCGTCTGTCACAGCCTATTTTCAAAGAAACTACTGGACTAATTAAGCTGAAATTTGGTACACATATGTAAATTAGTGACCCAAAGACGGACATGTAAGTCATGTAACGTAAACAAATGAATTTTAAGCATGGGGGCTACTTTTGGGGATCAATGAGAAAGTTAAAAAATTAAGATTGTCAATAACCCAAGCAAATTAGAAAAATCTGCGGAAATAATTCGTGTAGTTTTGAAAATTGGTACAGGTATACCTTGTGGTGTCCAGATAAACATACTAAAAGTCCTCGAGGGTAGGGGGTGTGCTGAGGGTGCAGGGAGGGTTAAAGGTACCTATTTCATATTTTTGCTCATATCTCGAATATATGTACAAATAGCATTATAATTACTTCGGACAAAAGTTTTATCATACAATTTCCTACAAATTTGGTTATGTTTATTTTTACTCTACGATCAATACTTTAGGAGCTTCAGGCTGTTAAAGTTAAATTAGAGATAAAAAATAAACGATTTAAGAAAACGTCGTTTTTTTCGTAATTGTTCCTCATAAATAAAAAATTTAGTTTGGTGTAAGCAAGCTAAGTGACCTGCTGATAAAATATAAAAAAAACCGGCCAAGAGCATGTCGGGCCATGCTCAGTGTAGGGTTCCGTAGTTACCCGTCTGTCAAAATGGACTATTCGCAAAAACTCAAAAACAGCTATACCGATTAGGTTCGCTATATTTTTCCTTGAAAGTCTTTACTAAGTATTGTTTTTATGATTTTTTTTCATATTTTTTGGACCCATGGTTCAAAAGATAGGGGAACTGAAGGGGAAAACACAACTTATTTTCTTTCAAATCGATTATTTCCGAAAATATTAAGTTGATCAAAAAATGGTTCTTGAAGACCAGTATTCGTTTTAAAAGACCTATCTAACGACATCCCACACTATAGGGTGGAAGCGAAAAAAAATTCATCCCCACTAATGTAGGGCAGCCACCATAAAAAAATATTTTTTTCTAGTTTCTATTATTAAATTTGGCATGAATATATAAATTTGTTACACTGACAAAGTCGTAAAATATACACTAGAAAAAATATTTTTTTAGGGTGACTCCCCTAGGGCCTATTCATAAATTACGTCATTACAAATTAGGGGGGGGGGGGGGGGGTCTGGACATCGGATGATGGTAGCATGACGTAGGAGGAAACGGGGTCATTCGAAGCATGTTTTTTGGATGAATTTAGGGGGGGGGGGGTCACAAATCGTCAAAAATCGATGACGTAATTTATGGACAGCCCCCTACATTAAGTGGGGATGTATTTTTTTTTTCGCTTTAACCCTATAGTGTGGGGTGTCTTGGATAGGTCTTTTAAAATGAATAAGGGTCTCTAAGGACCATTTTTGACCAATTTAATATTTTCGGAAATAATCGATCTGAAAGAAAAAAGTTGTGTTTTCCACTTTAGTTCCCCTAGCATTTTAACCATGGGTCCAAAAAATATTTAAAAAATCGTGATAGTAAAACTTAGTAAAGACTTTCAAGGAAAAATATAGCGAACCTAATCTGTTTAGCAGTTTTTGAGTTTTTGCAAATAGTCTATTTTGACGGACGAGTAACTACGGAACCCTACACTGAGCATTGCCCGACATGCTCTTGGCCGGTTTTTTTTTTATATTATATCAGCAGGTCGCTTAGCTTGCTTATCCTAAACTTTTTTTCTTTTCTGATGAACAATTAAGAAAAAACGACGTTTTCTTAAACCGTCTATTTTTTATCTCTTATTTAACTTTAACAGCCTGTAGCTCCTTAAGTATTGATCGCAGAGTAAAAATGAACATAACCAAATTTGTAGAAAATCTTGTGATAAAACTTTTGTCCGAAGTAATTATAATGCTATTCGTACAGATATTCGAGATATGAGGCTAAAATAAATGAATCATACACTAAAAAAAACTACTACTATCAAACTAAATGACACCGTCATGTCAAGGTAACAAGTCTCATCTTGCCACGACTATTATAATAAACATGATGGTGGATGTAACGTCAAGGTGTCAGTGCAAGTGTCAACTTGGGTGCGTTCACCGCGTTCCTAAATAATACAAATTGCAGAACTAAACTTGTCCAAAATTCGACTAGCTTAAAAAGTCACAAAAATTGCCTCAATTTGTTTATTTGTTTATTTATTAGGATCACCAACAGAAGATACAATTTACATACTAAATATAAGTAACATACTAAGAGGGCACATTTATTATTGCTCCCCCACTTACAGGCAATCACAGCATACTCTCAAGATCGTAAGTCACGCACATGTCACACGAGAAGGCGAAAAGTCACGAAAAATGTGACTTTTGTGACCATCTGGCAACACTGGTCATACTTCGCAGCCTATTATAAGGAACATAACATCAATATTTCATTGCATGTTTGAGAAAAATCTATTAATTTTGTGTAATTATATTATCAAGTTTGTGTAAAATCTATTAGTCTATATGTACCTAATCTAGGGTTGCCATACGTCCCGGTACGCCGGGACATGTCCCGGTTTGAAGCACGGTGTCCCGGCGTCCCGGCCGATAAGAAAATTGTCCCGGTTTAAAAATCATAGTTATTTAGTAGGGGGCTGGACTTGGTAAATAATAATATACCTACATTTCTACGTTTCATATGGCCAAAATTAAAAAAAAAAAAATTATGGTTAATAACTTTTACCTAATGTCCAATATCAGTTTCTCAGACACACAATAATTAGATGATTATGTAAATTATGTTATTTTATAGCTTTTAAAGTCTGTAATGTAGAGCTCGTATTTCAGGCTCCCAAGGGCCTAAAACCTCATCAATGGAACTTCGGTTCCCGAGTAACTCTTGTACATATGACACATATTATTGTTGAGTAACACTAGCGCTGCTTTCTTACAGCTCGACCTTCGGCGTCGCTTAATTTTTAACAAATATAAAAATTTGATTTGAGAAGTTTGGCCTTTTGCCTCGCATGAAAGCTCACCGCGCTGGTTATAAGTACGCTTCGGGCTTATTAAGTAATGTAGAGATTTCTGAGCTCGACCTTCAGCCTCACATTTTACCTAATTTTTTGGTTTGTCTTCTAAATCTCCTCTTCTTCAGCTTAGCCTTTGACCTCGCTGCGCCAAGCTCGGCCTGCGGTTTCGCTTTTTAATACAATGGACATTGGTTGGCGTCTATGCTCTAGCTGAGCTTATCCTGAAGCACGGCTTCGACCTCGCATGAAAGCTAGCCTCACTGGGGAACTTCGGATTTTTAGGCCCGGCCCGGCCTTTTTAACACGCTTTCACAATTTTGTCAAAAAAATTTCGCGCTCGCTGCGCTCGCGTTTTTTGCTGGTTGACCCTGAATCCCCTGAATCTACATGGTAGCTTGACTGGTCAATGAATAATCATTTAAACACATGGAAAATTTATCTCCGAAACTACTGTGCTAAAATTTTGAAAAAAAAAAAACACAAAATAGTTATTTACCTATCTATAGGAAAACCTATTAGAAATGTGCAGTCAAGCGTGAGTCGGACTTAATTATAGACATTTCACTCACGTTTCACATTAAAAAATACGTTGTTACAAATTGTGTAACCCTTTAAACGCGACGCAAGTCCGACTCGCACTTGGCCGGTTTTCTTTAAATGTCCCGGTCTGACGCCCCACACTTATGGCAACCCTAACCTAATCAAATCTTGTAAGATAAATTAGGTGGTACAGTAATACTATTCGCCCAACACCGGTATGCGATTAACCTGTAATTTTGTAAAAGTCGACATCAATACACTACACATGTCCTTGGTATCTTGTAATGAACATATACCTATTTCAATCTGTTCATAAATATCCTATCAGTAGAATTTGAGCAGTACGAGTAGTTGAAGTAATTCATTGAGTGTAACAGTGAAGTTTGATTCCACTATGGTAAGCTAAGTGCGGCTTAACGGTTATGGATAAAACAGATTATCTGTGTCAGGTTTTCCGCATATATGAGGCAATAACCTCATATATGCCTATATAGAATATGTTTTCTCTCACCTAATTAACGATAAAACTACCTTAATGGTTTGTTTGTTACTTTTATAATTCATGCAGAATTAGGCACGTACTCAATTAACTGAATTCCCTAATATGTATAAAGAAAAGGGAACAATAAAGAGATTTGAAGTATTTGAACACATGAACATTCCGCAAGATGCCGTGGGAACGCAGCTAAAATGGCTGCCAAGCGAAGCACTGGAAAGACTATTGTTGGTAAATATTGTAGATAAATAAAAGTCATAGTAAATATGTTAGGTAAGGTACGAGACACGACGACAATGGGCGGATGTCTCCTCGCCGTATTGTGTCGACACGACTCATATGTTTATTTATTTAGGCGTACACTTATCGCTTTTTAATAAGCTGGGATCGTCTAAGGCAGCGGTCGGCAACAAGCGGCCCGCGGGCCTCCCTGGCTATTTTGTATGTAATATTGACAAACGACAATGTCTGCAAAAGTCACAAATATTACCAAAGTGCGGCCCGCGTCAACTTCGTTAACTACTGTGGCCCTTGGCTGCTAAAAGGTTGCCGACCGCTGGTCTAAGGACTTGAAAATAACAAAAGGCAAATATGAGAATTAAAACAGTATTTGTTTTTTGTGAGGTTTTGGAGTGTCATTATCTTTATAATGGTTGCTATATACAAAAAATTGCAGCCGACTTTTCGCCAATTGACTTTTCTACAAATGTCAGTAGAAGGCCTCACCACAGAAACTGTTTAAAGACTTTTAAAGGGTGCTTGTGCTTGTTCCTCATTGCACTCTCCATAGTCAAGTCCGGACACGGTTTTGCTAATGTAATTAATAGGAAAAACATGTAATTGATAAACAGTGTATTAACGATTTAGATAAGGGTGTAATAACGGCAATAAATACTCTAAACAGATACATGCTGAAAGCCTCTCCAAAATGCTAATAAGCGATGTAGATGGGTTCGCGACTCATCGATAAGATAATCGCGATAATAACATAATACGTCAATCATGCTGCATGACCAGCACACAAGTCAACGGTATGAAACAAAATAAATTGCGAAATTTGTTTATCATTTCTACACTTTCTTTTGGTCTTGAAGAAGAAAGTTTAAATGGTATGATATTTGTTTTTAGTCCTTCACTTTTGCAATGTCATTACAAAGTCTCTCGAACCGATACGTGAAAGTGGAAAATAAAAGGAACACAGAGTTTAGGATTTGGCGAAATAAATAAAAAAACAAAATAAAGGATATGATATCAAAACCTAATTAATTGAAAAAGTTACATCATAGCGCAACATCGTAGTGTAATAAATGTTCATTGCCTATTTTTTTTATAGCAAATATCCCAAACCTAAATGAAATGCGAACGCTTGGCGGTCCGTTCAGAAGCGTTCCGCTATTCGCCGACATAATTAGCTCATAATTACTGAAATGGTGATCTGTAGCGCGACTAAATCTCATCTTTATACAGATAACAGTAATGAGTAGACTGTGGAAAGTCGTGGCGTGCGGATTTGGGAAAGTAAGATGTTCCGAACGCATACTCGGAATAGTTCCGTTTTTGAATGCCTTTCACCTCGCTTTATTTAATATCTGCGGTTTTGGCTCATTATTTTTAATGTGTTTGTATCAAAACAACTCCAATTTAAATTCTTCTCCAAATATAATTAATTCATTAATATAATTTTACAAGCTTTTATTTAGTTTCACCTGACCGTTGTCTGTCTGTCTGTAATCAAATCTTGCAAGTTAAATTTGATCCACTTCCCGGTTTCCGATTGAGCTGAAATTTTGCATGCATGTATAAATCGGATGACAATGCAATAATATGGTACCATCGAGCTGATCTGATGATGGAGACAGGAGGTGGCCATAGGAAGTCTGTGATGAAACAACGCAACCTAATGGTGTAAGGGGTTTTTAGAATTGTCTGGATGAGTATTAGTTGTCTGTCGTAAGAAAAGTACAGTCAGCGATAAAAGCTTGTACCAAAAACCGGGCAAGTGCGAGTCGGACTCGCGCACGAAGGGTTCCGTACCATAATGCAAAAAAAAAAACGACAAAAAAGCAAAAAAAAAACGGTCACCCATCCAAGTACTGACCACTCCCGACGTTGCTTAACGTTGGTCAAAAATCACGTTTGTTGTATGGGAGCCCCATTTAAATCTTTATTTTATTCTGTTTTTAGTATTTGTTGTTATAGCGGCAACAGAAATACATCATCTGTGAAAATTTCAACTGTCTAGCTATCACGGTTCGTGAGATACAGCCTGGTGACAGACGGACGGACGGACGGACGGACGGACAGCGAAGTCTTAGTAATAGGGTCCCGTTTTACCCTTTGGGTACGGAACCCTAAAAATGAAATTTTTGCCAAAAACTTATTACATATGTACATGTCAAACGAGACAGTCGGATTCGTCATAATTATGATGCACAACAGAACTCTTGGCAGTATAATTTTTATAGGTAAGTGAGGTTTAGACGATACAAAGGTTTTTTTGTTTAAAAATGAAGTTCATTCAAAGCTGTCCCAGATTGGACTTTGTTTATATTATGTGAACATTGTGAACCGTTAAACAGTAGTATCCTCAATTAGGTGATAATGGTGTGTCATTAGTTATCTGTGAGTCCCATCAATTCAGCCTTATCAAGCAAATGTACCCTTAACAATCCCTGAGGACCCCAACTCAATAAGAGTACCGAAATGTTTACAGGCAATTTGCTTAATGAAATGAGATATCGGGGAGACTGATAACGGTTTCCATTTTAGTTATGCTTTGAGCTTACATAATGCGTTGCATACCTACACAACGGAAATCGTTGTGACGTTACTTTACGTAAACATGCAATTTAAAAATACTTAACGATTTTCTTTCTTCTCGATTTGGAGATATGTCCACCAGAGAGTTGGGATACTTGTGAGATGGCCCTAAACCCCAAATGGGAACTCGGAAGACGAAGTAATCATTACAAACTTTGTAATGTACTGTCCTCTTATCGTGTTTTTTTTGTCACGGCCAATCCATCGGAAAACTCCTTGCCCTTTTGTCACAGTACACCAACTCGATTTACAGTGAATAATCATCAATGCCTATTTTGAAGTCATCATCATCAGCCTAGTTGCCCTAGTGGAGGCATTACTCTAAATTGGTTTATTGTAGATTCTTGAGTCTTTAAATAGATGTATAAAGCATGGATTACGAGCAAAATTAAACCCTAGGTCGTCAAGGAAGCATGTTAAAATGTCATGGTCCTTCCCTTCCGATATGATTCATCAGTTCATCACATCTGACGTAACATAACTCTATGATCTAGGGTTCCAATTGGCTGACCGTAGGTACAACCCGAACGAGTAGCAGTTACATAGATCATTAGTAAACACATTGACACACGATCCGCCGGCGGAGGACGCGCCGCTTCGCTGCGCGAGCGCACGTACTCGTTAATCCGATCCAGCTAGATCTGCGTCTGCGCGCTTTCTAACAGATTTGGAACGATCTTGTTCGCCGCTTTTAATTGCGAGTTGCACTGATTGATGTGAACTTTTGACTTATGTTTTTGTATTTAGTTTCTTAATGTGATGCGCTTGTAACTATTGTAATTACTAATTATATTGTAGCACAAACCAAAATTTAATAAAATGACCAAACAAACATTGTTTATGGCAGTTATAAGCCCTTTACATAATCGGTCATCAACTTAGCATAGGTATTATTAGAAGGTAGTGTAGTGTAACATTTCTTCTAACAAACTATATGCTGATAGGTATGTGACGGACTGACGGGACAGAATAACAAAAATAAGTTCACCCTAACAGTATTCCCAAGAGTTTCCCAGGGAATATAAACTTGAATTTAAATACGAGTACTTTCCTTAATACGTATGCATACATTATAAAGCCTAACACCAAAATAGTATAAATGCATATGCATGTGACTACATACAGGGTGTCCCAAACTTATGGGACATGAAGGGGAAGTACCTTAAATATCGTAGATAGTGTATTTTGCTCAAAGAAGACTTTATGTTATTTTTAAAAGTTAGTAATTCTGCATTCATATATTTTCTAAAAATTACTTGCTTCGTCTGGGAATCGAACCGACTTAAATGTCAAAAAAAAATCACCCTACTTTTATGATGCCCATCGAAAGAATAGCTAAAAAATAATAACTCTGCTTAAGTAACATTGTATTTTAAAAGAAAGGAACAACGTGAAATTAATCATTTTAATCAAATTAAAAACATACATGAAACTGACGTAGTCAATTAAGTGGGTATTTTTTTGTAAATTAATTCATTAAATGCTCAAAATGTGACCCCTCTTGTCTTACGCATATCGCCAATCTTTTAATGAGTCCGCTGCCTGTTGATTTTCTTATCATTAGACGTGTATAATACCCGTACCAAATGGCATTGCTGTACCCCAAAATGTATACCTCTCCATACAAGCATGCCCAATAGAAAACGGACTAGAGACGCGCATAGGCTTAAAATTAACCGGTAAAAAAATAAAAATCTATACTAGAAAGTAAAACTGCTAGACCATATTCCTCACATTTGTCACTGGTGTCATAAATAAAGAAAACGAAAGTATGGTAATTTGATGATACGCCAGCCTCATCTATTATTCATTATCATTAATCTAGAATTATTTAATGAATTCACAACATACATCTGACTTTCACGTCTAACAAAAATTGCAGTTTTGCCAAATTAAATTAGGTAAGTACTTAGTTTTCATTATCCTGCTGGATCCTGGAAACAAGTTTCTTTTTATTTTATAACTATTCTTCAAAATGGATGTAGGTAGAACTTTTACGTATTTTCTTCCAATAATAAGGTACAGCGTAACGTGTATGAATAGCATTTCAATAGCTCAGTGTGTAAGAGTGTCTACTTACCTCGTTTAGGTACCTACCAGATTTAGTAGGTGCCCGGTTGTGAAACTTGTGAAGCACCCTACATGATCTTGACGGAAGTAAAGATCATGACGGTGCATAGGTACGTGAACAAGATACAGCTGTAAAGTTATTCGTAGTCTACACGTAGGCTTCAGCCTGGCGGGGTGAATATTGAATAATGAATATAGGTATTTAGGTATTCGTCTCATTCTGCCTATGAGACTGATGTTCCTAATTCAGGGTTTGTAGTCCGCCGTGCTAGGGCTTACAGCCTTATAAAGATTGGACGAATAATTGGTAGTGTCCGACCGAAGGTTCGGTTTCGGTTTCGGTTTCGGCCAGTTTCGGCCAAAAAATCATGTTTCGGCTGTAGTTTCGGTTTCGGCCAAAAATCGGCCGAACCTTTCGGCCGAGCCGAAACTTACTAAATGGTACTTCGTATTATGAAACTAAATTATGTGACAAAGACCAAAAGTTGGGGAATAAGTAGGACAACAATATTAATATGTACCTACATATACTGATTCATGTATAGGTACAGAAAATAATTGGTTTATTATAAAACACAATTCCACTAATGAGGGCGCCACTAGACGGTCGACGCAGTTTTAAGAGGCTGTTAATACCTATAACGCGCACACTGTCTAATTGTATCGGAGTAAATGAGATAGCACTGTCGCATGTTACTGGGCCTGGGCAAAGGAATAATAAGAAAACTCATCATCTTCCTCGCGTAATCCTGGAATTTTCGCCACGGCTCATGGGCGCCTGGGGTCAAATTGACAACTAATCCCAAGAATTGGCATAGGCACTAGTTTTTACGAAAGCGACTGCCATCAGACTGACCTTCGAACCCAGAGAGTAAACTAGGCCTTATCGAGACTAGTCCGGCTTCCTCACGACGTTTTTCTTCACCGAAAAGAAAATAGTAAATATCAATGATATTTCATATATAAGTTCCGAAAAACTCATTGGTACGAGCCGGGGTTTGTACCTGCGACCTTCGGATTAAAAGTCGAAATATCTCGCTTTTTAATACAATGGACATTGGTTGGAGTCTGTGGTCAACTACTTATCCTGAAGCTTGAAGCACGGCTTTGACTTCGCATGAAAGTTCGCCTCACTGGGGCACTTCCGACGGTTAGGCCCAGGTGAAGATCGGTAGTCAACAAAAAATTCGCGCTCGCTGCGCTCGCGTTTTTGGTTGACCCTGTATCTACATGTTGGCTTGACTGGTGAATGAATAGAGTTAGACCATGAAAATTCTGTAATTATTTTGATAGCATACGCAGTGCAACTAGTGCAAATGTTTTGACGTTTAAAATAACACTTGCACTGCGTGTGTTATCAAAATCGTTGCAGAATTATCTTGGTCTAACTCTAGTAATTTTCTTAAAAAACTGCTTAAGTAACATCAATTTCAAGGACATTGGGTGTTGACAGCCCCATAATATGGGTGTAAAAGCGGTTTTATGTCATTTTTTCAACGATTTTAACAAGTCTACAAAAGGTTCGGTTTCGGTTTCGGTTTCGGCCGAAACTAGAGCCAAAGCCGAACATTCGGTTTCGGTTTCGGCAAAAAAACATGTTTCGGTCGGACACTAATAATTGGATGGATATTAACCTCTCGTGTGCCGGGATTTTTTTTTGTAGTTTCCTCGTAGGTAGGTGGATCCGCGATCGCCCGAATCAGGGCTGCAGCAGTAACGCTGCAACAGCAACGCTCCTGCAGTCGCCATCCGAATGTAAGCTTTGTAATCACACAGGTACTCACTAACGATATTATATGAGGGTTATGGACAAAAAACATATTTTTATTATTTACGTGAGTACATGATGCATTACCTACATTACCTACCTACGTAATTCCTTGTATACTTACCTACCTGTAAATAGGCTTTATAAATAAATGAGTAGGAATAACTAATGAGTTACCTATTATGAATGTAGGTAATTATTTTTACCCCTCGTTCAACGTTTGAAGAACGAAAATTATTAGTTTTTCCTCCCTTTCGATGACATTTTAATACCTATCACTAATTTAGTCGGTTTTGTAGACAACTCCTATTCTCGGTTTATTTTTCAAACTATTTAAGCAACAAACATTAAGTCAACTAGATAATTTATATCATGTGGGTAGCATTTCACATACTGATGAGTAGCTAGAAACAATGTAAATAACTTCGTTGCTTGCACCGCATCGTCTACTTTCAGAGAAAAAACAAAACGAGCGTAGGAAAGCATAAATAAGAGCATACTCGTATGTATAAATAATTCATTGTATCATAACAAAACCGGCGCGAGTTCGAGTTCATGTTCAAGATCAGCGGGAAGGAACAACACGACACGAGCGAAGGGAGGGTGGGTCCCCGCATAATGAAGTAGGTATAGCCTACCCGGACAATCGATTCGCGAGTCCCAGCCGGCGTCCCGGCCTGCTCCGGGCTCCGGGCCCCGCTCCGGCCATCCACCCGCACAATCTATTCCAACTAGCAAAAACTCACCTTTTTACACTTCAGCAAACCTCCACCAAAGAAATGCAGTCACGTAGATCGCGAGATCAAACCACTATGATTGCACTGCGAAAAAATATCTAAGCGAGACGCGGCACAAACATCAATTAACTTGACACTTTTTTTAAATTATAAAGCCTATTTTATATTTACTTTTATCAATACCGGTATATTGGGCCGGTAAGGTTTTTTAAAAATACGATCCAACAAAGCGTTTCCTCCACGGTTGTTCGCGACGGACTGACAGAAATGAAGATGGCGCCGTGGCGCCGGCTGTGCGCCGGCATGATGCGAGTGAAGGCAGCCACGGATACCCCGTTACAAGTTGCACCAATCATAGTACAGTGCGCTCCCGGTTGGCCAATGAGCGATGAAAGTTCTCCTCTGATATATTTGCCCGTGAAAGTTCAAATCAAAATAAGTTCATTTTCACTTGCTGTGCTGTAAATTGCGAGTTAGGTAATTAATGTTTGATGAACATGTTTTATTCGAAGATAATTAATGAAAAGTGATTCGAGCTTTAAATGTCTCCATTAGGCTAGACTCGGCGTCGTTTATCAGCAGTCTTGTTTAACATACTTTCCACAAGAGCATACCGAAACCTGATACTGATTAAAGATGTTTCGTGTCTTGTTACTCTTTTTATACAATTTGCAGGTTTCAATTTTTCATTACGATAAACTTAGCTCAGACTAAGTTACTCATGCAAGTAAGTACTACCTATAATATTGAATGTAGCGTGATATAAAGAGATAAAATATAGGTACCTAATGTAGGTACCTACTCCAAATTCATAAAGATGTTTCCGGTAGCGCAACAGTTTTTCATAAATTATAATAAATTACAATAAAAATCGGCTTTCACTTGAACCGTTAAAATAATATATTACTATGCAAATGCACTTTATTAAGTTATTAAGATGTCATATTTATAAGATTTAAATAGCTAAAAATAAGAAATCACCGTCATAACTAATCGCTCTAGCCCTATAAATATTGTTGTCCAAACAACTACATAATAATATATGGCCCTTTAAACTTTTGACATCGCACGAAAAGTGCTATTTTACGCACTAGTGCGGGAAAATAGGACCATATGTACTGTAAATATATTTTTCACTTCTCATGCTCAAAAAGTGCACCTTTATGTCGTGCGTAGACGACATAAAATCGCATTTTATGCTCTAGAGCATAAAAGTAAAATTTTCTTCTAAGACTAAGGTAATCGGTCTCAACAGCCAAACAGTTAAAACATATTGCACAATTTTACTGAGCAATAAAATTGTGTAGATGACAAAACTTGTTATATTATTTTATTTTTGCTACAATTTATTAGAAATCCGTATTTTCTGTCATTAAATTTAGTAAATCGCATAAAATAGGAGTCGATTATCGTTCAAAAATGCTCCGAAAAGTTTGACTTGGCAGAAAACCAAGCGCCTGAAACTCTGATCACATGTTGAAAATTAAAAAAAAAATTAAAAAGTTAGTTGGCGGGAATTGGTTATGTATTATGTTCTTTCGCTTTACGACAATTTCGTGGTGTAAATTGCCGTGAAAAATATAATTTATTTTCCTCGCAATCGAAGTGAAAAGCAGAGTGTACAACAAGGGCATAAATGTCCATTTTTACCCTCGTCTACTATTTTGGTAAAAATTGCCTCGGATAATAATGGGTCACTTTATGCCCTTGTTGTACAATCTACTATTATAGATGTCATATAGGTATCAGCGGATGCGCAAAAGGGCGCAAGGGACAGGGGTCGGTGGTTGGTAACAAATTAATTGTTTCATAAAATTTTACTTTAGTTTACGAATCACATTTAAAATTTAATCGCGCTACCGACCTATACTCTACTAAGTACTATACCGTCCTCGAGATCATAACACCAGTTTGATACAATTTCGGTTTAATTTAAAAGTACTTAAGTACATTTGTCATAATCTTATTATTTAATAAGAGTATGAGACTTCGGCTTTGGAAAGTTTGGAAATGCGTGCTCTGTATTGAGGGGAGCTTTTACTAATCGTTTTTTTTTCTTTAGCCTACTTTGGTGTCCCATCACTGCTGGGCAAAGGCCTCCCGTCGTTTTCTCCACTCGACCCTGTCATCGGTATTTTCCCACCAATCCTAGTGCATGATAATAAGTCAAAAACATCAAACATCATAAAATTGAAGCGGTCAAATGGAACAGTAACTAGGTATCATGTTGTATGCTATATAGTTTGCCAATATGGGAGTACAAAATACGTATACTAAATATATACCAATCATTCTCTATAGATCATCATATCATCTAGATCCAACCTGTAGATCCAAGTCCAACTAGACAACGACTAATGACTTCAATATCTATCATACATAGTAGCGTTAGTCTGTCCGTCTGTCCGCTTTCCATCCAACGGTACGAGCAATTTGTATTGTTGCGGTAATTTATTCGCTCCTTAGTGCCTCATTGACTTCTGGGAAAACTAGAAAATGTTAGCATAAGCACACATTGTTCTGAATCCAACACCACGGGGGGCCCGTTGAAGTACGGTGCTTTCCATGGCTTTTAAATATGACTGCGGTGCAACACATACGTAAGTAACCATCTGTCCAATATCTTGGTCCAATGTCCTTGCGTCTCCACACTCTCATTAAGCAAAATGTGAGAGAAAATATACATGCCGAAAATGCAAAGGTTGGGAAGTAACGCGGTCTCGGTGCCGAATACAATGTTGTTCCTTTCGGCGTCGAGACCCTGGGTCCGTGGGGTCCTGGCGCCCTGAGTCTCTTTGGAGACCTTTCAAAGACACTCGGGGACGCAACTGGGGACCCAAGAGCTGGCAGTTACCTCGCTCAACGCTTCAGTCCGTATGCGAATGAATGTGCACACTTGCACAGTGCTAACGATGATCATAAAGACAGCTAGGTACTATGTAGTGTATGTAGGTATACTACTTACTAAATACCTACGTCAAATTCCAACGCTTAATTACGAATGGTTGCACAAAAAATACTAAGTCTTAGTCGAAGGTTTACAAATAGGTGTTTTTCTGGGTTCGTCTGCTTCATTTACAGCTTAATTGTCACTTCATTACCCACTACTTGATGCGCGTGCCTCCGCACAAACTTTGAATTACCATTGCTACTTAACCCAGCCCAGTCGAAAGCTTAGTAACCATAGTAGCTGTTACTCGTATTACGACAGAACTAATAGTAATCATAGGCCGCATTTATACTGACTCGTCTTTGGATTCGACTCTCCGTACTCTGTACAAGCAATTGGAATACG
Source organism: Cydia splendana (assembly GCF_910591565.1). Classification (NCBI taxonomy): domain Eukaryota; kingdom Metazoa; phylum Arthropoda; class Insecta; order Lepidoptera; family Tortricidae; genus Cydia; species Cydia splendana. Next base: position 15,670,412 of record NC_085965.1, on the reverse strand, counting down.
AGCAGAATAAGTAATCGGTACACCGGTAGGATGGTGGTAGTGATCTAGTGATGGTTCATGACTACAAACCATTAACGGAGGATCGTCACGCACTATTGACAGCCCTAATATATCTTGAATTAGACCTTGAAACTCACGTCAATGTGACAAATTCTACAAAATAGGGGTGTCAAAGGGGTGTCATGAAACTCATGAACATGAAACATGATATATAGAGGTATGTATTTTTAAATTCGTAAAACACTACAAGTACAAAATTATCTACTTGTATCATGGTCACGCGATATTTGTATATGTCATTCAGACCGCTGAACGCCATGCGTGCAATAAGTACATTGTAAGTAGGTGGATAAGTTACACATTTTTGCTTCGACTATGAATAATGTTACTTATAAAATATTAGCTACGGTTCATACTCATGTAATAATAGACTAGGTGCCATCGTATAGAAATGTTGATGGTTTTAAGGGCATGGTCGAGTGGAGCAAAATTAATGGTTGTGCTAGACCGGCGGGCGCGGCTCATTGCATCTGTCTTCAGCACGCATAGTATAGCCTTTTTGGTTTTTGCTGACTGTTAATTTTAAATATTTTTTTTTATTAAAACCCAAAAAGCTTTTTGAAGTGAAAACTTCTTTAGCGGCGCTGTGCACTTTTTGTGATGGGGAAAAAATTTTAAACTCGCGACAGGTCACGTAAGTCGTAAGTCTCACCTCACGTAGTAGGTAAGGTATAATCGCATGTGTTTTTTGATAGTACCTACATACATTTGCCGAGTAAGTGGGTTCAACGAATTCAATAAAACGTTCAAAAACCGCAATGTATCAAAAATCGCAAGCGGTTATCATTGAGGTCATTTGACGCCCTTTGAGTGTTTTTATCGTCATATTATTTACTAGATTTTTTTTAGTAGGGCAACATTTGCTTCGATATGGTCGGGATTTACCTCTTGTCGAAATACGAGATAATCAAACCTCAAAAAAAAATCTTTCGACCTTCCTATCTCACTTTTTTCAGTCAGAACCTAACTTTTTTCAGTCAGAAAGGAACACTAATAATCAAAATCATAATAGGTACCTAGGTACTTTTCGACCTGCTATAATGGCAACAAAGTAAGAAGTAATACTTGCCTAAAGCACTCTAAGTAGTAAACCCGTCCTCAAGCAACTCAGAACAAAAACAGTAGCATGCAATAGATCATCGAATCTATAATTAGCCTCATTTGCATACCCAAGCGCATATCTCGCGGCAATTATTCCCAGAGTTATCTACGCAAGCCGAGCGAAAGGCGATGCGCCGGCGCCGATAGCAGGTAATTGTTTGATTGCAGTCATTTAACACTTGGTTTGTGGTGTTGCTCAATTTTATTGTATTGGTTTTTCTGGCTGCTTTGTTTGTGTTTATTCGTATGTTACTGGCTACACCTATTGATGGTCCGATGCTGTGAAGATAAGGTAGGAGGCAGCAGAATTATCGGAACGACTGGAACGAGGAAGAAAAGAGGATGAAGAGATTAAAAATTTGTAACAAGTTTCCTACTCAGCACAGTAGCTGGTTTGCACTCAGTTTGCAGTCTTTTCCGCCCTAGGCCCCAGGCCCTGTATTAAGTACTAGCCGCTCCTTTTCTTAGGACCCGCCATATGGGCCAATAGTTGCCTGAAAATAAATGTTTTTTTTTTTCATTCATTCATATAGTCTGCCGCCTCTAATATCTGGCCGCCCTAGGCCCGGGCCTACTGGGCGTTAAGGGAAATCCGCCACTGGGTAGGCATGGCAGCTCCCGCAGTGCACAGAGTATAGAACCTAATATAACACGGGCTTTTTATTTCTACTAATTAGGGGACATTTCAAATATATCCACCATTTTTGCTCAAGCTAATATTATAATTATAAGGAAAAAAAGTGCAATCTTAAGGCCTTTTTCTAGTTCTTCTCAACTTCATCAAATTCAACCAGATTTCTTGACTTTCGCTGGATTGGAAAAAATCACGAACACGTCAGGTCTAATAAACCGCACATTAAAAATTTGTAACCATTTTTGCAAAAAAGCTAAAAATATGAAAATTGCTTCCTAAAATGCGCTATTTTATGTTTGATCGAACTCATCAATCACTTTTTTTTAAACTTTAAAAATTTAAATTGAAAAACATGATATTCGTGTCTTCGCGATCCCGTGAATTCCAGCCACGTTCACGCTTACGCTCAGTGAAAGGGAGAGAACTTACCTGAACCCACGGGGGGCCAGCTATAAAACTTGTCTGTTTGCTTAATCGTCATTTATCGAACGAGTGACCGAAGCGAACGAAGTTCTTACATTCGACTTGGGACACGCGGCTGGCTAGGGGCACGTCCCGGCATTTCGATGTTTTTAAGCTGAACTATTAGAGGATAGTTTGATACTCAAAAACCTAAGTAAATTTGTTCTAATTTAAATTAAATTGGGTAAACGTGTAGTTGAGGGCATTATATTTTAGTCATTAAATTATGAGCAGGCTCGATCAAGGGGTTATTGAGCTAGAATGTCTGGCTGGGTCACTGTTCCTAGTGGGGTACCGCAAGGGTCATTACTAGGGCCATTGCTCTTTAATATATTTATTAATGATATTGACAAATGTCTCCTGCATTCTAAGCTTCTATGTTTCGCCGATGACATGAAGGTTTTCTTAAAGATAAAATCTGCTGCTGACTCTATATTACTTCAGTCTGACCTTGCACGCCTTGACGATTACTGCCAATTGTACAGATTAGATTTGAATCCCTCTAAATGTTTTACAATGACCTTCTCACGCCAGCGTAACTTAATCGACACTAACTATGCCTTAAAGGGCCAAACTCTTCACAAAGTATCATGTATGAGAGATTTAGGTGTCATGCACGACTCAAAACTGATTTTTGATAATCACATCAATAGCATTATTAGTGGCGCTTATAAAGCACTAGGTTTTATAATGCGCAATTCTATTCACTTCACTCAGGCTAAGACGCTTAAAGTGCTTTATTGTTCATATGTTAGAAGTAAGTTAGAATATGCCTCTCAGGTCTGGAACCCTTGCTACCATACATATATAGACAGAATCGAACGCATTCAACAAAAATTCGTAAAACACCTTTGCTTTAAATTAAAATATCCCTACAGTTCTTCCAACTATCTTAAAATATGTAAGCACCATCACCTTGTCCCTTTACAAAAACGCCGTGAAGTAGCCGATATTAGCTACCTAATAAGTATTACTAATGGTGTAATCGATTGCCCCGAGTTGCTAAGTAAACTGTGTTTCAAAACCCCCTCTCGTTCTAAAAGGTATCATCCCCCATTAGCAATCAAAAATGCATCTTCCAAATACAGACAGAATAGTTTTTTAACGCGCGCCAGTCGTAACCTTAACGAGTTGTCTAAAGAATTTGATATTGATATATTCAACTGTAGAATCCCTAACGTGAGACGTAATGTAGTGCAGAGATATTTCGAGTCTATTGAGCACAGTGTTTTCAGTTCAAAGAAGTATTGAATCCGATGTACTCGGATATGCTTGGGAAACTTAACGACAGAGGGCGTGAAAACCAATTTTATAAGTCTTTCAAATCTTGTATAATCTGTGATGCCGCATCCATCTTTTTCGTTATGCGCAATTAACAAAAGAAAATAAATAACATAATAATTTAGTTTTACTTATTGCTTGCCTGTTAAAATATTTTTGGTTCATATATCTAATAATAAAATATTCATTGAATGTTTTTTCTTTAAATTAGTCCATTTTAAAATCATAATTTGCACAAATTTTAAGATACAATTTAGATAAATATGAAAGGAACGGAACGTTATTGACAGACCCGCCATAACGTTTTTATTTCAATATTTTACTTTCTTGTTATCCTCGATGCTTGAAAGTGCTCTGAAACGATTCTCTTGTGATTTTATACGACTGCGCTTGCCCTGGACTCTGATAAATCTGTTTTTATGTGAATATACCTGGTGTGCTCAACGGACTCTGATTTGCTGCTTGGATTGGTTATTTGCGACAATGGTTCGAAACAGTGCGATGTGTTGTGTACCTAATTGCGGTAAAACGCGTAAGTATTCATATGAATATTTTTCATTTTCAAGTGTGGGGCAATAATATTTAACCCTGAAATATAAATATGGAACTATGACCCCAGTAAGGCCTACTTCATGTGCAATATAACTTGGCGTTTTCGAATATAACTTTGACAAAATTGTCATGATTTATTAGCACTGCATGGTATTTTATTGACATGTAATAATACTTAGATTATATTTCTTTAATACATATAACACTATCAGTATATACGCAGTCTGGGTATTTTTCCAAATAAGTGTTATAAGTTATATAGAGTAGAGGTATTTTCCTATTAAGGACCGGGTCCTTCGAAGGCTTTTCTTTAGCATTGTTAAAGAACAGAATATCAACACTAGGTTTTTATCATTTCTTACCTTGACTTAAGTGCAGTTTCATATGTGATATTTTTTTAACTTATTTAAGTTAATATAGGTATTCATTGAACATCTAAAGATCATTCTGATAGTGTACCTACCTACTTAAGTCTGTACTAGTGTTACTGTAATTATACATATACATTTCTTTTTTTTTTCAGGATTAGATAATGTGATTCTTCACAAATTTCCCTGCCCAATTAATGAGGCTGATCGGTTTCGTACTTGGATATACTCTGTTGGTGGAGATGTGTTATCTTTGGATAACCAATTTATTCATAAGTACCGAAAAGTGTGTCATATTCACTTTGAGGAAAAATTTATTACTCGAAGCGGAAGACTCAGCGCTATTGCAGTTCCAACACTGCATTTAAAAGGTAAGATACACAATTTTAGCCGCATTGCACACTTGTACGATTTAATCGTTGTGACATTTAGGGTTCATATTACATTGGACATATCATAGTGTTAATATTAGCCCCCAATGACAAAAAAAGGTCTGTCATAAGTTCAATGTGTATGTGTATGTAGTAGTTAGTTATCTCTGTGTATGTAGTTGTATGTCTGCCTGCGGCAATGTATGTAGCACTCGAACGGGTGAACTAATTTGAGTGCAGGTTTTTTATCAAAAGCCTTGTTTATTGGAATCTTCACTTACATTACAGATCACTTACTATTCTAAAATATGGCTTAAGTTTCATGTACTACCTATTATTTTAAGGTGTTTTAGAAAAAAAGACCCGTTGCCCTCTAACTTAACTTTTGGTCTTTCATTGTTATGACTTATGACAACACTTTTTAAGAATAAATATTTCTGTAATAAATTTGTTAAATTTTCAGGAATGGCTACGCAAACCGCATCGGTGCAAATTGCAAGCAATTTCCAACAACCATTGCAAGATGATCATGGACCCCGAGCCCCACTGATCAACATCACGAATCAGTACAATGCGGGTGGTGATGACACTTCTCGGCCCTCAACTTCAGGTCAGTTTGAAAACCTATTAATTTTCTTACAATAATATGTGACGTCCCACGGATAAAGGTACCTTATGGTGGTTGGCGCTTACGCTATTATTAACGCCGCCCCAATATTATTGCGGCGCTATGCGACGTAACCGCCAGCCGCCATAAGGTACCTTTTGCCGTGGAACGTCACATATATCAATTTTTAGGGTTCCGTACCTCCAAAGGAAAAATACGGAACCCTTATAGGATCACTCGTGCGTCTGTCTGTCCGTCTGTCACAGCCCATTTTCTCTAAAAGTAGTGGACCAATAGGGAGTATGTACTGCAATGTTCTGCCGCCAGAGTGCAGCACTAATTTGTTTAGTAAATCATAAAGTAACTTATACATACTAGGCCTTAAACAGTTGTTTGACAAGTTTTCACTATGACATTGATGCACCAAGGCGGTTTGTTTACAGGTGGCATACCGCGAAACGCGAAAATCGTAATCTCTTTATCTGCCTCTCTATCGATCGAATAAGCAAGAGTGATAGAGAGGCAGAAACCGAACTTTCGATTGTCGTGTTTCGATTTCGATTGTAGGCCCAGTACCGTCTTTACCATAAGGGCACACGGGGCCCGTGTCCAGGTCCCCCATTCTCAGGGGGCCCCGAAAGACAGACAGTAACAGTATATTTGACTACCCCATAATAAATAGAAGGTCATAGTAGAAAAATGTTAGTTCAATTTTGCTTTCTTTACTTTCCAAAAGGGCTCCAAATTATTATGTGCCTAAGGGCCCCAGCATAGATTAAGACGGCCCTGGGTAGGCCTTGTGATTGACCTAGTGACGCATGATGTGTCATTGATAATGTCAATGAGATTTGTTTACTGTATGTGCTAGTGGTGCCACAAATGAGGACTATGTTTGTATGAAAAGGCGATTTCACACGGTTCCTCCGCTTTCGTCTTAACTTTACAAAAAAACAAATATTCTTTAGGTATTCAATTGGTTAAATATATGATTTTCAGGAATGGCTACGCAAACGGTATCGCTGAAAATTGCAAGTATTATACAAGAACCATTGCAAGATGATCATGTACCCCGAGCCCCATTGACCAACATCACAAATGCGGCTGCTCACGACGCTTCTCGGCCCTCAACTTCAGGTCAGTTTGATAATAAACCTGTAAAGTTTCTTACAAATAATATATGCATTTTATTATACTACGTCGGACCGTGGGTGTCAAACAAGCATACGGCCCGCCCGATTGTAAGCAGTCTCCGTAGCCTATGGGCGCCTGCAACTCCAGCGATGTTACATGTGCGTTGCCGACCTTAACACCATAGATAGAGTAATATGTATAAGTAAAGATTATATCAGTACTGCTAGTCGACAATAAATGTCGCGGCGAACAAATCGTCGTTGAGAATGCCAAATACGGTATGTGCGCGATTTTAATCAAATTAATTAATACCTTATGTATTTTGTTGCTAGGTAACTATTTGTCAATCAAAAATCGTGCACATAACGGATTTGGCATTCTCAACGACGAAATACTCTAATGCTCAACAATTTTCAGCTAATATTATGACCGCATTACTCGAAACTCTATTTTCAACTCCTTCTGCTTCTAATATTAGTTGTAAATTGTTTTAGCAGTACATTTTTTCGTCAGTAGCGACACTCGTGCCATCTGGTGTCAAATAGCGGTAGTGATAGTTCCACTACTATGACGTTACATGTCGACTGTGAAATAAAGCGCATTTTTGTAAGAAAATTGATGTATGGAGTTACCACACTTTCTTTATTTATATTACCCTATGCTTAACCCTCAGCACTTTTTCGCTTACCATAAAGACGAAATTTGCTTGTATCTTTATACGAATAACCTGACACAGCGTCCTTATGGCAAGTGGCAATGTGGTACCTTTTGATTGAGAACGTCACACCTTATGAATAAGTGCTAAGACTGCTAAGTATTTCTTCCTATACTTCTAAGTATTTACTTATATTATAAAATTTATTTCAGATCATAAGCCACCCTACACGACTTATATTATAAAATTTATTTCAGATCATAAGCCACCCTACACGCCACAATTTTGCTCTGAAGCTAGTAGTTTGGCCAAACATATAAAAAAACTTACCGAGACGAAGGACAAATATGCCGTCAGACTAAAAAAAGCTATGTCTCTCTCAACCAACACAGCTTTTCAGAAAGCCATCGGTAAATTTACCACAATGGCTTTGCTATTTGTCATGATGCAATTTAGAGAGATAAATAAAAAGAAAATGGGAAGGAGATTCACAAAACAAGAAAAAATAATGGCATTATCTCTTTATAAGCAAGGACCTAAGGCGTATAGATGGCTGAGGCACATTTTTGTACTACCATCGCCTCTCACATTATCAAGGATGATATCCGCTGCAGCCTTAAAAGCCGGTATAAACGATAACATTTTCGAAAATCTTAAAAAAAAGGCCAGAAAAATGTCGATATCTGAAAGGCTGTGTATTTTATTATTCGACGAGATGGCAATTAAACCTCATTTTGAGTACAATTCAAAAAAAGACATGATCGTCGGATTTGTTGACAACGGAAAAAGGAGGGTCAAAAAAATCGCTGACCACGTGCTAGTATTTATGATAAGAGGCATCACAAAAAATTATAAACAGCCTATTAGTTACAGCTTTTGTTGTGGAGCCACCGAGAAACACGAATTAGCGCAGGCCATAAAGGACCACATAAGAAAATTAAAATTCAGTGGATTTCACGTGATCGCAACTGTCTGTGACCAAGGCTCATCAAATATGAGTGCCATCAATGCACTCATTGCAGAAACGAAACATGAAAATAAAAATTCGACAGGTTACGTGTTTGACGTGGATGGTGATGAAGTAATACCTCTGTATGACCCTCCTCACCTTATAAAAAATATAAGGAACAATTTAATCACAAAAGATTTGACTTGTTCCATTGATAACGAAAAAAAAACTGCCAAGTGGGAACACATCGTTAAATTATACGAGGAAAATCCAGCTTATAAAGGCATAAGGTTAATGCCCAAGTTAACAGAACTGCATGTAGATCCAAAGAAAATGCCAAAAATGAAAGTCAAATATGCAACACAATTACTTAGCAGTTCAGTCGCTGTCAATATGGGATATTTAGCAGGTAAATATGAACAATATTCAATTTATTTATCACATCACAGCTACACTAGGTAACACTATTTTTTATTCAGTTCCTACGCATCAAACTGCGAACGGTATTTTGACCAGATCACGTTAATTAACTGACAATTCGTAAGCTTTAGTGCAAGATGACGTAAGGGCTAAGGTTAAGCGTTGCTGACAATCCACCTACGCTGTCACGATTTAGCACTGCAGCTTATATTAAGAAAATGAGAAATCTTTTATATGCTCCCGATATCACACATTGCATCCTATTAAAATTTGTTCTTAGACGTACACTTTTCAAGAATATTATTTTCCAGTTAAACTTTTCTTACTTAGGTATGCTACATCTCGATAGTCGATACTTCATCTTTATTTTACGTTATTTTTTAACGCTGACACTATAAGTCTTATCACTATTTTTCAGAGAAAGGAATACTAGATCCGTCAAGCAAAGAAACAGCCGACGTTATTCTTTTTTTTGACGAATTATTCGACTCTGTCAACGGAGGATTCATGAATGAAAAGAAAAGACCTGGCAAAGACTTACTGGGTCCACTCACACCCAAATCAAGCCATCAGAGTGTTTGGACGAAAAGTAAAGAGGTTTTAAAAACAATGACATTTGTAACACCCCAAGGACGCAGAAAAAGTCATGTTTCGACCGTGCCTAACTGGCTACGCACCTTAGAAAATTTGGAATATTTAAAAAATCTGCTGTTTCAAAAGCATGAGATAAAGTCCATATGGTTACGTCACTTTAACCAGGATCCACTTGAAAACTTTTTTGGCTGTGTGAGGAGCCATGGTGCAAGAAGCAACAACCCGACGTGTGTACATTTTGAGGTTGCCTTCGCGGCATTGTTAATCAACAATTTAAATTCGTTGCATTCTCCAGGATATAATTGTGAGAAAGACCAGGGACGTGGATTTAAGTCTTTAAGTAAGATCTTTTTTGACAAACCTGCACTTTATCGCGCTCCGGAGAAAAATGACATTAATTTTGATCATGTCAGTGACCATGTCTTGGTGGGAATAAATAATAAGAAAGCTAACGTAAAAATTTTGGCTCAAATTGAGTATGTTACAGGATATATATTAAGGAAAACTAAAATTATATTCAAAGATTGTAAGACATGCAACGGCTGCCTTTACGATTGTAACAAAAGCAGCCGATACATAAAATTAAAAGAATTTAACAAAGGAAAATCATATTTATCATATCCTTCAGATGCTTTAGCTGAATGTTTCTCTAATATTCAAGATGTGGTCACGAACATATTAAAAACGGACTGTGACATGGTCAATATAAAACAATATTTAGAAGATGCTGTAAACACAGTAGTAAATTTTAATTGTTTACAATGTGCTAACCATAAAAGTGCCCTTACCAACAAAATCATAGACTTATCTTGTAGGTTTTTCCTACATAACTGGTGTAAAGACACAAATAAAATATTAAAAGGAACGCGATCCGACTTCGATACAGAAGACAGAATGCGAGAAATGACGAGGAACTATTATTTAAAACGAAGGAAATGCTCCAATCGATGAACAGTGAGCTAAATAAGTTTTTCCATAAGAGTGTAGTCTAATTTGATAGAAGTTTTTACTTATTTCTATACTTTTAATAGATAGCTTGTCTTAAAAGCGATGATTATGAATGAATATTGTCAATTAGCATTGATTTTGTAATGTAAAAATAAAACTGTAATCACATTTATTGTTTTTCAATTACTGGTCTGGGCAAACTGAACGAGGTCACATCATTGTGTGATCTTCGTTAGCGGTTTTCTGGCGAGGACTACAATGAAGGTTCACACTTGATGTGATCTGGTTCCGTTTGCACGGACTCAGAACGCAAACGTCAAACCTTAGCTATTTAAAAAGCCCGCCACTGCTTGTATAGCTGTATTAATAGGTATGGATATATACACATTTGAAAAGTTGCAGTGAACTATCAATAGATGGCGCTGCATTCGAAAACCTTGACTGATAACTCTATACCCTAATATTCAATATACTCTATGCTATTGAGTGAGCGTGTTGTCGCCTTCTTAAATACCTACAAATGTATTATTAATATTTTTACTTTAATATTCCTCATTTTGTTACTTATTAATTAGTATCTTTGTTACTTTCAATTTATCTTTACTAGATATAATTTGTGTTGGCTTTGTTCACATATGTGCTTGCGATAGTGCGTAACCTTAGTATAAGTAGTACCTGTCAGTTTAGTATTGTGTTACTACCTGTGAGTTCCTATAATTGGCTTTCTGCATCCACTATAATTTCTATGGTATTGTCATAGCTGTTGGTTCTCCAAATAAATAAAATAAATAAATAAATAAATAAATAGAAGAGCTTAGAAGGCTAAAAAGCTATTTGTGAGGGGTCTTGCTATTCTGGTCATCTTTTTGCAAGAAAGTATGGTCGAATTTGGTATCAAATGAAAGTGCTCGGCTTGCACTTTTATAATATCGTTTTTAAATTTACCATTTTGAAATAATTAGCAAGGTAAAAATAAACATAATATAGGTATTTGACATTTGACAGGAAATATTTCGGCTTATACCACAGATACAGTATCAGTTAAGGGCTCCACAGAGTAGTAGTAGTAGTCGGTCAAACAAGTTTAGCAGTAGAAAAAGGCGCGATATTAATTTTCTATGGGACGATAACCCTTCGCGCCTACATTTTTTAGCCGCTTTTTCTACTGACGGAAATGGCTTGACAGACTATAAATTGTTGCCATGTGTAAGCATTTTACGTCAAAAATGTGGCAGCTACATAGAAAGTGGCGCCCTCATTTAATAACCGACTTCCAAATCTCAAAAGGAGGAAATTCGATTGTGATTTTTTTTATATTTGTTACTCCATATCTCCGTCATTACTGGACCGATTTTGTAAATTCTTTTTTTGATTGTATGTATATGCATACAGATTGGTCCCAGTTCTGATGATGGGATCCACGAGGAATCGAGGGAACTCCTCAAATCTTAAAGGCATGCGTATAGAGATTTTTGTATTTTCATCAGAAAATCAAGCATTTTCATTAACTGTCTCATTTGATGAAGTGGAACTGCTGATGATGATCAGAATGGAACTCTTCAACGACGCATAGTTCACGTTTGGCGATTTGTCCTCTTCGTTATGTTTGTTAAGCAAGTTAAGTTTTTGAGCCACATTTTTGTCAAGCTCGAGGTCTGATGATGGTGTCCATGAGGAATCGAGGGAACTCCTCAAATCTTAAAGGCATGCGTATAGAGATTTGTGTATTTTCATCAGAAAATCAAGAATGTACATTAAAAACTGTCGCATTTGATGAAGTGGAACTGCTGATGATCGTCAGAGCAGAACTCTTCATGACTACACGTATGGCGATTTCGAATTTCGATTTTGATGGAGCTGGCCCTGGAGCCAGACCTGATCCGGATCCGGGCGCTTATCTGGACCTGAACCTGGACCTGGACCCGGACTTGGACCTGGACCAAGACCTAGACCTGGACCTCGACCTCGACCTGGACCTGGTCCTGGACCCGGAACTGGACCCGGACCCGGACCCGGACTCGGACCCGGATTCGGACCTTGACCCGGAAAACCACTGATACCTAAGCTAAATAAACTACTATGATTACCTACCATAAAATGTAGGTATAAATTTAAGTATAATAATGCCAAACTTACTAGCCCCTCCCGCTCAAACCCCCGTACACTGCACCGCACGCGCCGGCGTAGACCGAAAAAAAGTGGGTTAGGTTAGGTTAGAACTGCGAGCCTTACAGAAACGAAATGCTACTAGAAAAGTGGTTTTGGTTAGGTTCGAACTGCAATCCTCACAGAACCGAACTGCTATCAGAGAAGTGGGTTCGTGAGGCTAAAACTGCGACCCTTACAGAAACGAAATGCTGCTTACCTACTAGAAAAAAGGGTGGTTTTACCTCCTTTTCTACATAGTGCACCATCTATGTACAATAATCTTTCACCGGCCCCCATAGAAGTCTGTTTTTTTTTTGAAAATTATTTTCTACTATTTTATGTCGAACTATACGAGTAAGTAGGTGCAACAAAGTCAATCGCTCTATATAATTTTTGGCAAACCGCGAGTTCTCAGTTCGGGGCGAACTACTAGTTATTGATAATTTGTTTGTTCCATTTAGCAAGGCTGATGATTGATGTAAAGATAGTAGACACAGTGAATGGTCGATCTCGTCAAATGACAATGCAATCAATGCAATGATAATGTAGCATGCTTTGTGAGACACAACTTGTGTGCTTGTGTCACAAGTGTTACGAAGGTATAATTATTGTCCAGCCGGCGTATTATGGATGGCTTTATCCACCTGTATCCACGTCATAAAATAACTGTCACTTTTTAACACCTTGGGATAGAAAGTGACGGACACAGTTTTATCACGCTGTCACGTAGACAAGAACGACCATCATATCCGTACGAATAAATAATTTTGTAAATTAAGAAATATGTATTTCATTCAAAATTTGTTAAAACCTACTAAGTCCAAATTTTTGCCAAAAGAGGTTTTATTTATTATATCATGGTTTTCAAACTTTTGGGGAGGGAGGATGGACTTTTGGAACAATGTAAGTATATGTACCTAGAGCTCTTAAACTTTTTATAAAGCTGTGAGGCATCTCATGCTATGTCTATGAGAGAATACTTACTGTTATGTTATGATTTTCAGCGTACCTATTAGCGGATTATGCGATGTTTATGCCATTATTGTTTCCACCTAGTCGCGATTCTACACAATATGAATTCCACGCAGCTGAAGTTTATCACGAGCGTTATTCTTCACAGTTATTATTTCAGCACAATCTTGACTCTACCTAGTAGCGATTCTACACAATATTTATTCCACACATCTGCAGTTTATCACATGCGTTATTCTTCACAGTCATTATTTCAACACAATCTTGACTCTACCTAGTAGCGATTCTACACAATATTTATTCCACACATCTGAAGTTTATCACATGCGTTATTCTTCACACAAATATATTACTATACAATCGTCGCAACTCTTATTAATGTTCGACATCGGTCACATTTCTGGTAAAAAGGCACCTTATATGAGTATTTTTTTTTTATAATAAGGTATTAATACTCGTACTAACTACTAAGAAACAGTTTTCGTATCAGAAATAAACTTACTACTTACTATTACAGAATCTCGAAAAGACATGTCACTCATGAAACTCATCTGCTTTAGAAAATAAAATCTTTGATTTCGCGTTTTAAGTTTTTGTTTCTTACGATACGCCACTGTATTGGTTTTACAAAGAAATATGCAAAAATGACAGTTTTGTTTTTATTTTTTACAAAAATGTATATATCAGTTTTTGCTTCTAATAACCTCAGGAATGTGCTGTTAAAATTATTCGGTTTCCTCCTGATACACCGTGTATAACTTTCGCCACGATCTCCCAGGGTAACCTTTCTTTAAAAAAATTCGCTACGTTTTCGTGAACAACTGGGACGATTACAGGTGAAGACCTGTGCGACAGCATAGTGTCTATCTATTTCTTACTTACTTATAAGTACGTTAGTGAGAATAGATCGAAAGTATAAAAACGTTCAACTTAGTAGAGCTGATCTGCTTTTTACTGATATCCGTGGATAGGTAATATTGTCCGTATTGCCTCCATCTAATACTTCTCACCCAGCAAATGCAAAAAATAAATGGAGTTGTGTAGAACCACATTAATAAGAGTTGCGACGATTGTATAGTAATATATTTGTGTGAAGAATAACGCATGTGATAAACTTCAGATGTGTGGAATAAATATTGTGTAGAATCGCTACTAGGTAGAGTCAAGATTGTGTTGAAATAATGACTGTGAAGAATAACGCATGTGATAAACTGCAGATGTGTGGAATAAATATTGTGTAGAATCGCTACTAGGTAGAGTCAAGATTGTGCTGAAATAATGACTGTGAAGAATAACGCTCGTGATAAACTTCAGCTGCGTGGAATTCATATTGTGTAGAATCGCGACTAGGTGGAAACAATAATGGCATAAACATCGCATAATCCCTATTAGCCTTTGAAAATCATCGCGGCCTTTCTTTGGGGCAGCGAGCGTATTGATGGCAATATTGGCAATGTGCAGAGTGCAGAACATACCATCGCACCGTAACGACAGTAAATCAATCTTAATCAAGGATACGAAGGCAAACATCACATACGAATGTTAATGGCCTGAAAGTCTCTGGCATTAACCAATTAGCTATCTCCGCCTACCGTTAAAACCATAAAATGTGGCATTTTAATTTAATCTAACATCATTACCAAGCTAAGAAGAGCCTTCCATGTTTTACCATACCCTAAGATCTGGGTCTAGGTACGCTGGTAATTAAATTATAGGCCAAAGAAGAAGAGCGTGAAGCTGCGAGCGCAGCAATGTATTTATAACAATTTTGGCTGCAAACGATTTAATTAAGAAATTTTATTGCGTGCTATTTGAATTTTATAAGTGTGCTTTCACTGAGTATATGGAATATGCCTTCACACATCCACCAACCGTGGAGAGGAACATTTTGGTTACACGTAACTCATTTGTGAGGAAAATAAAGAAATTGGAGATACCTTATCTAATGTATACCGTTGGTTTTGGATAGAGCCTGTGCGGAAATAGAAGATTCGTGTGGTGTGTATGGAAACCAATACATTTCACGAGTCTTCTCTCATCGCGCAGACTACATAAGACTTACTTACCTAAGTTTGAGTTTCAATAGCATGCTCTTAAAACATACTGAAACTCAAATGTAGGTATATAAGTAATATCTAGTAAGTAACTCATTAAATATACGTTTAAAAGCTCTGTTTTTAAATAGCTTGGACCAAATAGCTCCATCTATCAATAAATCTAATATTACAGTGATTTTCTCGGCCGTTTATCGATCAACCTGCGTTGAAGCGTTGTTATCGGCGGAGATTGAATCTCTCGATCGAATCAGCGAAAGTTTCTACGTGATTGAATTGCTGTGAAACGGGCCAGGTAATATTTAACGGTCCTTTCGGAATAAGAAGCCGAGATGCACGTACCATTCAGTGCGGGACTAACCGCGTTCAGAGAAGTTATTTTACACCGGCAATCTGCAAAGTACGGTTCGCACTCACACGCAATAAGCCCATGAAGTTCATAAGAATCATAACTAATAAGCCTTTTTAGTTGTGATTTTATAGTTAAGAAAATGAGGTTCCACATTGGGATAAAAACAGTGAGACTCCCCTTTATGACCCGGTACTTAGAATCTTTGACATCCTAAATCTGCTAAAACTATAAAGCCTCATGGATATCACAGCTAATCGATGAGGATAATAATATAGACGTGACAAAATACTTTCATCCTAGGTGTGATATTGTTCGCATCCTTGGCAACTACTTAGAAACTTGAGTGAGCTTTTAAGTATTATCTCATTCACTTCTCACGATTTGGATTTTTCTGTTTAAATCGTGTCACTTAGGGCAATCTTTGAGGCCTTTAGCATGGCCATTATACTTAACAACCTTTCTGGCATTCAAGAACATGCAACGTTATGTGGAGTAAATAGATGCTGTGCCATTTTCGCCTACATCTCAAATCTGCTCCAAATATGAACCAAATGAAAATCCGTTTCTCGTCATCGCTTTTATAAATACTTGTTCTTAATGTTCCATCTAAATTAGTAATGGTACGCGCCCTTGCTCTATGACGGAACAGGAAAGCTCTAAGATTTAAAAGATAATCTTTTCATATAAGGAAAAATAAGTCAGAAATATAACTTAGACGATTAAAACTGTTTCAAGTCTGAGTGATGTGTAACACTGTTTCTTGCGGAGCACTCGGAGCAGGCGCACCGAATGCGGGGAATTCGGAAAGCCGACATACTTGGGTGGCGTGCGCCGCGACGCATTATCATAATTGATGAAAGCAGCCATCTATGTGGCGATTTAGTTTTGTGTAGTATGCGCCAAATGCACAGTCTATTATTAGTAATAATTTATTACTATGAATAACATTGCTCGCAGTCGATAATTAACAAAATTTTATAGCAGTGCTCTACTTTTATAGTTATTACATGTATGCAAAAAATGTGCCATGAAGTTGCAACAGTTCAGTTACGACATAATCCATAGACCGGGTAAGAGCAACATAGTTCCCGATGCATTATCCAGGGACATGGAAAATAGCGTAGCGGCGGAAATAAATACGGTGGAACTGGAAATCTTAGAACGGCATAAAGACGATTGGTATAAGTCTAAAGAAAGGGAGGTACAGGACAATGTATCGTCCGAATAGAAAGTTATGGAAGGTTTGCTTTACAAAAAGGTAATATTAAAGTCTTTTCCAAATGCCGAGGACGCCTGGAAATTGTACGTGCCAGAAACATTACGAATCAAGGTGTTTACGGAATGCCATGACGATGTAACTGCAGATCATTTAGGAGTCCGGAAGACGTATTTTAGGATAAAACAAATAAACAAATGGCAAATAGAGAAGAATTAAATTAATTAAATGGGATATCAAGAAGATCGTTCATCGTTCATTTAGGTAAGTGAACTACCTACTTCAGAAATAGGCATAATAATACATACATATACGAAGGAGAGAGAGGATACACATAGGGGAGGATGATATATATTTGTTATACCTAATATTAAAGAAGGCCCCACAGGACCGTGAAGTGGCTAATGGAAATCTATTCTGAGAGCCCTCTATGTCCCTAAAGTTGGAAAACATACCTACCTATTTAGACAAAGAAGTTAACTAGATAAATACCTAGATTTTCAACAAAATCAGCTTTGGATACTCTCTGCTCGGAGATTGTTTAACTTCCAATCTTAACTGCTGATTTTTAAACTGAAGTAAGAGTGTTGAGGTTTCATCATAGGTATTGTCTGAACTTTATATCTGAGATTAGACTAAAAAACGAATGCAAAGGGTATTTTTATCTGTCAATTGAACAGATACTACAGTAATCATTGACAACAACACAAGGCGCGGCTTTCAGGCTGGTCAACAAAAACCCACGAATTCTGAGAAAAACCGGCGAAGGCGGCGAATCATGTTTCTACTACTGCAATACATTTGTCAACGTAAGCTGAATTATCACGTCACATCACGTAAAACCGTTCATAGGTATATTTCATTGATTTCAAGATTTGCGTGTTTCTCGTTAGACATTGCCTAGTGGCCACTAAGTGACCATAAATTTGCTTCGCTGTGTTTCAGTTATTTACAACTTATATCTTGTCTTTATTAGGGGAAGTACTTAACATTCTTGGGCATAAGTAAGTTGAAGTAGCTTCGGGCACGCACCAGTCGCCCTGTAAGTGTATCACTAGTAAAATCAAAAATTCTTCTTTCTTAATTTTTAACACATAAGAACAATCAATGCCGAATTCTGAATAAAAAGCGATTAACTGTCTACAGGCGGCCATTTTTTGGCACCATGGTATTGAAATTCGGGATTCTGAAATATCCGAAAGATAACTTGGAGAAAACTCGAAAACTCTCTTCACCCATCAGAAGATAGAGCCAACATACCTACCTATAAAGCAAGAATTATGATGTGTGGACAGACATGACCACACAGCGTGCTCATAAAGTCACACTATCGCTCCGCTCAATTACTTAGTTAATAACCAATAACAATCCACAAGATAATACAATAACAGACATTATGCGACGCAAAAAACGTTTTCTAAAATTGCTCCACACAATGTTGCTGACGATGTGCTTAATTGAAATGTTAATCGGTATTGTACGGAGTTTCACTGTGTTTATCTGACATGGCAACACTGATTGGGGGCTACACCCGATTATTTATTGCCAGGCAATTGAATTTAGCTCGTAAATTAATGTGCGGAGAGCAAAGGATTTTGGGACCCGCTCTAGCATTACTACATAATTATGTAATGTCTTAAGTTATCCAAATGGAAGTGGAACGATACTCTTCACCGCACCTGACTATTTGACTTTTGATTGTGCTACGAGTGACAAAAAAATTAACTTGTGTGATTTATGTATTTTCATAATATTTGACATCTGTCTACATATGTATGGATATGTATGGTAATATGTATGGATATCCTAACTTATATCGTATGCTCTCACAACTAATAGGTACAGTACCAAATTTTCAGTCACTTACAACCTAACTTTGTCATAGCTAGTAGTACCTAACATTCCTAACAATATCTACTTGTCTACACTAATATAAAATTTCTAACGGCTTTCAATTGTCACCATGGCAAACTTCAACTTGATTAACGTGTGTGTATGTTAAGTTAGTGTTATTTCTACATTAAAGCAATGTTTGCTTACAAGAGTTAGCTAAATTAATGAATGTTGTCAAAACTGGTCAAAACCGATTAAATTATTTGTCTGGAGCGGAGCAACGGTAGATGGCGCTGCGGTGCAGAACGGTCCTAATTAAACCAACTGGAGCGTGAAGAACCGTCTTCGCTCGCTGCGGATGCGGTACAAGTATTATTCGCAGTATAAAAATCACTCTGAGGCGAGCGGTAAGACTGGGCAGCTGCGCTTTTTCAAGAACCCTTTGATTTGTCACTTTGATCGGCCTACACAGTCACCAAACCTGTTGTCTAAACAGCAATGCATAAATCGTCTGCAATAGACACAAAGGCCTGATGAAAAATCATTAACATATTACGACTGACTGAAACGGTATTAGTAGCCGGGATATTAGATTGTAGGTATTCTAATCACATATTATGCTTATTGTCATTCGAGCCAGTTCAAACATTATTGTGCTAACAGACGGGCGTACCGGACCGCGACCTTGGTCCGATCAGCTTATTTCTTTCTCGCTTTCACTCATAGCTGCGTCCTTAACAAACGTACGGCGAACCACGTTCCACTTGATCAAACAGATCTCGGACTACGGACCTACTTTAGCTTAGATAGCTTTTAAATAATAAATGACTTATCTTATCTAATACTGGACAAATAAATAACTTATGAACTAAATACATCTATGAATAAAACTAAATTAAAACTAACAACCCTAAATATATCTAAAATAAAACAAGGAATATAAAAACTACTGAAAGAGGCCTCCCCGCGCTACCCCCGGCGCAAAGGTGTCCATCACACTCGCTGCGTTACCGCGTTGAATTGCGATGGACAGCCTTTGCACCAGGAAATACCCAGAGCGCGGGTCACTACTACTTATTTTACCTACTCTAGTTTGGTTTAGGTAGCTACCCGTAGTATTTTCTATAGGTTATGGGCCCAGCACGCTTCGCGGTTCCTCATCAGTCATCATAATCACTACCACTCTCTGCATGGACGTTTAGCATCAGTTTTCAATTATATTATGTCTTTTAATAACTAAGTATTGATAATTGTAGATCTTACAAACCTACAAGTCAGAAAGATATAGGTAAGTATACAATACAAAGTATTTAACTGAACTAAAATAGATCTAAGGACTTGCAAAATTAAGAATTTATTGAAGATAAAATACTGGGAAGCATATTTTAGTTTAGTGTGGATTACAATCAGCGTGTTAAACTGACCACAAAAAAATAGAGTTTTAAAACGTTGCATATTCATTCGCACTCGTAGTTTATCTAGCGTTGTCATGAAAAATATCTGGAGATTTTCGTAAAATTATTTTGAGTTTCCCTTTCTGCATATTAACGAAGTAAAAGTCTGTAGATCAGATTCTCCATTAACCGTGTCGGAAAACCGCGATTAGTATACATAATATAAGTAGCGAACCGAAGCAAAACTAGGCTCCTCATTGATTGATGGTACCTAATTAGAGTAATTAGTGATACTTTTGGTACTTTTACTAACATATTCGTGCGTATTACAAAATCGTGCAAATCAAATTGCTTAACTGAAAAATATCTGTATAAGTCTATTCATTATTCCCAGATAAATCTTGATAGCGTAATGCGGGATTTTTAGTATATAGACGGAATAGCGCCATTTATAATATTGTAAATCAATTGACTAGGTATACGGCGGGTTTTAGGATACAGCAGGAATAGCAGGATACTAGTGGTTTGTTTTTATGTTTAAACAACCACGCCATCTAGCGGGTAATTTGGTAACTATACTGTGGCAAACTCACTTTGTAAGTAAAAAAAGGCGCGAAATTAAAATTTTCTATGGGAGCACATAGTCCTTCCCGCCTAATTTTTTTTAAATTTGTCGGCTTTTCCTACTGACGGAAATGGCTTGCCAAAGTATAAACAAGAAGCTGTATGTGTGGTTCCTATTATCTATGGTCTTTAATTTATTTTGGAAAAACAATAAATACTATAGATCATAATTATGTTGTTTAGATTGTGATCGTGTAAAATCCTTCCTTCCTTCGTGGCCTTTATTCGATTATTCGGGAATATAGCCGGTCAAACAAGTATGTCGGTAGAAAAAGGCGCAAAATTCAAATTTTCTATAGAACGATAACCCCTCGCGAACACATTTATTAAATTTGCAGCTCTTTTCTACTGAAGGAAATTGTTTGACAGAGTATATAGCTATAAAATCGCGGAGTTTTTACTGTTAGGTAACTCAAACAGCGCACTTGACAGCTGAGCTGACTGACATTGACGTTTCATTTTTGAGGTTATATGTTATATTTCGCTTTGAATCGGTAATCGATAAAATGCAATTTATGCTTAGTTTTTAATTAGAATTGGTATAAGACACAGTAAACATAATCGATAGTTTGTGTTAGTTCGGCAATATGGCGTTCGCCCCGTTGAGAGTGGGGTTTATACAAAAAATTGTTACGAATGCATTCTATACTACTATGAAACGACCTATGGCTTACAAAAGCGCTATTTCTTTGGAGACATTGTACCCCAACAGTTCTTTAAAACTCAGCACTCCGTCGTTTGTAAGTAGTCTTATTATTATTATAGATTAATCTGGCATTGTTACACTATCTTGGAATACGGCCATGGTCCATAGTAACATCTAGTTATAGTAAGCTAAAGTGATTGTAATGGGTGATAGCACTAATAGCATAGATTAACCTAATTTATTTCTTTAATTAAGACCGTTGCCTTTTGTGCAATTCAGAATCATATCCATAATTATAAAATCACATTGCTAAACAGAACACTCTTTTCTTATGTCGATGAGGCAACATTTTTTTTTTTTTGTCAGTTAAGCGTTCCTTCTCTGTGACTGTATGTATAAGTCAGAGTGATATTTGGGTAATCCTATGAATTACAGAATGCTGACCCAAAGGAGAAATTCTCTGGTTTCATCCCAATGGAGAAACTGGACATCACATACAGCGCCAGCTCCGGGCCGGGGGGACAGAATGTAAACAAAGTGAGTAAAACAATCATTGTAGGCATCTTACACTGGAATGCTAAAGGGTTCTTTAGACAGTGCAATTCTTGCACTGCTATTACATGCCAGTTTTGTTATATTCCAATATTTTGATAGATTGGTGGAATTTGTTGTACTTACTCCAGTTGTCAGTAATTTTTCAGCTTAGAATTTTTCATTGAGCGTGCTTGTGTCACCACCAGTATGAAGTTACATGAAGACCATGAAGTTTTGTCTTATTTATCAGACTACAGTGAAATGAGCTGGATATTGTATGTCTTATATATCAGACTGTTATGTATTTAGATGGGTACTTGCAGGATTGAATTGTAATGACAGCTGAAGGTAGTTTGGAAATAAATGAGTTTTGCTTCTGACCTCAATGGCGTTGTATCTTTTATTGGCGACTACGGTAAATTAATGTAATTTGTGCGCAAAATGAACAGTAATCTTTCTAATGTGGTGCTTCTTGGACAATTTAACCCAAAAACGGACAAGTGGTGTGATTATAAGGACCAATTACTATGTGCATTGGACGTGGCGGGCGTGGCGCTGGACCCGACTCGGGCGCGCTCGTTGTTTCTGTCCCAGAGTGGCAAAGACACTTATTCACTCATTGCATCACTTCTGGTCCCGCTGAGGCCAACTAATGTTGCATTTGAGGACATTATCCGTGTTTTGGACCAGTTTTTTGAGCCGGAAGTAAATGAAATTTTACAAGCGGGGAAGTTTCATAAACGCGTACAACTACAACAAGAGAGCGTGCAAGAGTTTATCGGCGCGATAAGTTTGCTCGGTGCTAAGTGTAACTTTGCCGATCTTAAGCGACAGTTGAGAGATAGACTAGTACTTGGGGTGCGTGACGAGCGCCTGCGCCGCGAATTGTTGAAGACCAAGGACCTCACGTATACGGGGGCCGTTCAGTATTGTCTTAACTACCAGGCGACGTTCCTAGACTTGTATCCTGAAGCGCGTGCTAGTACATCTAAGCAAACTCCACATAACGAAAGTGACCAGATGGAAATTGATAAAATACAATCAGTGAATTGCAAACATTGTGCCCGGGTACATAAACCGAATGAGCGGTGCCCTTTCAGTAAGGCTCAGTGTTATTATTGCAAGCGACATGGACATATTGCTTCGGCCTGCAATAAGAAACAAGGTAAGGTCCATGTGACCGAAGACAAGTGTTCATGTGACTCCAACTCGGACCAGGAAGACATGATGAATGGGATCTATGTCTGCGCTGAAGATTACTGTGAACCGATTACAGCAAATGTGCATCTTAATGGTGCCAAATTATTAATGGAAATAGATTCCGGAGCTTCAAGGTCTATAATATCTGAGGAGACATTTAAAAAGTTGTGGTCCAACCCACCCCCATTAAATACCACAAATGTGAAACTAGTTACGTGGAGCCGTGCCCCTTTAAGAATCTTAGGGTTGGTACACGTACGAGTGGTTTTAGGCGACAAAGAAGCCCAGTGTGAACTGTTGGTGGTCGCCGGCCGCGGATCGAGCTTGCTCGGTAGGAACTGGTTTAAGAAGTTGGGGCTGCAAGTGGATGGCGTGGGCTGGTCAGAAGAGGAAGTAGCTGAATGGAAGAATAAATATCCAGATTTGTTTATGGAGGGTTTAGGAGAGTACACGGGACCACCAGTGTCACTGCACGTGCGACCCGGGACCGCGCCACGATTCATGAAAGCGCGCCCTGTAGCATTCCCACTAAAACAACAAGTGGACGATGAGCTGCGTCAAATGATTAAGGATGGCGTATTAACACCAGTCAAATATTCAAAGTGGGCTACTCCCTTAAGAATTGTTAAGAAAGATAACGGATCTTTGCGTATCTGTGGAGACTATCGTTCTACGGTTAACGCATCAATAGATGTTGACACATACCCGCTCCCTACATCGACAGAGGCATTCGTGAAGCTTAGCGGGGAAGTATATTTAGCAAACTGGACTTGAAGCAGGCGTACACTCAGCTCAAGGTTGACGATGATACCGCGACGCTGCTAACACTAAATACACCCATCGGACTAATGAAGGTGAATCGTTTGGCTTACGGGGTGAGCGCTGCGCCTGGCATCTTCCAAAGGCTCATGTCTACCACCCTGGCAGATATGGAAGGAGTCGCGTGTCTCCTGGACGATGTAGCCATCACAGGGAGAAATATGGAAGAACATAACCAGAGGTTGAATGCAGTACTGAAAAAACTTCAAGATCTGGGTTTTCGACTAAACGTTAATAAATGCGTCTTTGCTTCACAGGGTATTACCTTTTTGGGCCATATGCTGGACGCCGAAGGGCTCCATCCGACTCCGGAGAAAGTAGAAGAGATTCAGGGTAAACCAGCGCCCACAAACAAAGAGACATTAAGAGCATTTTTAGGACTATACACGTACTACGAGAAATTCTTACCCGACAAAGCTACATTACTTGAACCATTGTACCGGTTGCTGGAAGCGAAATCACCGTGGACTTGGGGTGATAAGGAACAAGCTGCGTTTAATAAAGCTAAGAATCTTTTGTCGTCGGATTGTACGTTGGTCGGATATGACCTAAATAAAGATTTGTTACTGATCTGTGACTCGTCAGATTATGGTTTGGGAGCCGTGTTGGTTCACATTATGGAAGATGGATCCGAACGGCCGGTGATGATGGCGTCGCGGACACTACAACCACACGAGAGACGCTACGGGCAGATCGACAAAGAAGCGCTCGCGATAATGTTCGGGCTAACTAAGTATCATCAATTTCTGGCCGGACGGAAATTTTGCATCATCACCGACCATAAACCCTTAGTTGGTCTGTTCAACCCGGAGAAACCAATTCCTGACCAAATATCGCCTAGAATGTTACGGTGGTCGCTAAAACTTAACGGATACAGTTATTCTATCAAATATCGACCAGGCAAATTGATTGGAAATGCGGACGCTTTAAGCAGGTGGACAGAACCGGAGACGTCTTCGGTGAACCCAAATATAGACTGTCTGGGCGAGGTACTTTTGCTAGAAGAGCAACCACTGGGATGGAACCTGGATGTAAAAGCTATTGCTGAAGAAACCAAGAAAGATCAGATGCTACAAAAGGTGTTGTTTAACGTACTCCATGGGTGGCCGCGCTCCAATACAGATCCTGAAATGCAACCATATTGGATCCGCAGAGATGCTCTTTCACACAATAAAGATTGTTTATTGTGGTGTAACAGAGTCATCATACCTACTTCGCTTCACCAAAAGGTACTTAAATTGCTACATGCTCCACATGCTGGGATTGTACAGACAAAGGCATACGCTAGAGGGTACCTTTGGTGGGCCGGCATGGACAAGGAAATCGAAAAGGTCGTGGCTGAGTGCGAGGATTGCCAGTCTGTGAGGAACAACCCACCTAAAGATCCGCAAATATGGGTCATGCCTGAAAAACCTTGGAGTCGAGTCCACATCGATTTTGCTGGTCCATTCCAGGGAAAAACCTTCTTGCTATTAATCGATTCTTACAGCAAGTGGATAGAGGCAGAAATTGTTCCATCTATGAGCGCAGATTCCATAATTACTATTTTGAGACGCATTTTCGCCTCACAAGGCTTGCCGGATCTCTTGGTGTCGGATAACGGCAGGACATTTACGTCTGAGGACTTCAATTTATTTTTAAGGAGGAACCATATCAGACACATATTCACTCCGCCCTACCACCCAGCTTCGAATGGGCAGATAGAAAGGGCTGTGCAAACATTTAAAAACAAATTGAACAAAATGGCAGCTACAAACATGGCTTGGAGTGAAAAACTGGCAAAAGCTTTATACGCTTTGCGCACCGTCCCTAACAGCTCTACTAATAAAACACCGGCGGAAATGCTTAACGGACGCAAGTACAGAACAGCCATATCAAGTTTACACCCAGAGAGCACGCCGAGCCGTGCCGAACAACAGCTGGAACAGGCAGCGCAGAGGCCGAGCGCCCGCGCCTTCCGTCGGCATCAACCGGTGCTCGTGCGAATGTACACGCCAGGAACTAAGTGGGCAAAGGGCGAGGTTGAGACAATAGAGGGACCCAGCACTTATGTGGTAAGAACGGAAGATGGAGAGCTGCATCGTCGCCACGCTGATCAAATTATAGCTCGAGCACTGAGACAGCCGATGGAAGCTCCTACTTGTGACCAACAACAGCTTGAATTTGGGTCTCAGTCTTCAGCTGAAGAAGATCCTCCTATTGAGATTCCACCACCAGAGTTATGGCCCGACATCATAGGAATTCCCAATGATTATTGATTGTATAACTATTTTGTAATGAATAATGTGTTGATTTAGACTTGTTGATTATGGTGGAAAGGTATGTTATGTATTTAGATGGGTACTTGCAGGATTGAATTGTAATGACAGCTGAAGGTAGTTTGGAAATAAATGAGTTTTGCTTCTGACCTCAATGGCGTTGTATCTTTTACAGACTATGGTGGTTAAATGGTTAAATAAACTTGCACCAGAAAGTACAATAGTAAGATTGATGAAAGCTTTTGTTTGCCTGTCAAGTATTTATCATAATCATACATCGGGGTTTTCGGGCCAGGAATGTTTTACACTAGCCAAATAACAGGTAAAAACTGTAAAAAACGATACTAATCTAACATTTCTAAGCACATTTGGACCTACGTTTAATTCATAGTTTGGTAATTATTTTACAATAAACAAAGTTATAAATACACGAAATCATTCCCGGTCCCAAAACCCGGATGTATGATCATAATTGAGCCTGGGTGATTTTATTTAGTGTCTTATTATAATTTCAGGTGCACACAAAGGTTGACCTGAGATTCAAGCTGAGTGAAGCGGATTGGCTGCACCCAGAAGTGAAGGAAAAGATGCTAGAACTGGTTAGTGTTTGTTTATTAAAAACCGGACAAGTGCGAGTCGGACTCGCCCACCGAGGGTGCCATACTTTTTAGTACTTGTTGTTATAGCGGCAACAGAAATACATCATCTGTGAAAACTTCAACTGTCTAGCTATCACGGTTCATGAGATACAGCCTGGTGACAGACAGACAGACAGATGGACGGACAGTGGAGTCTTAGTAATAGGGTCCCGTTTTTACCCTTTGGGTATGGAACCCTAAAAATTACCAGGTTTTCACCGTCATTTTTGCTTCTGATTCGTGAATCTTATTTAAAATCCTTGTTTTAACATTGGATGGCTCAATTTTGAATATATTATTTAAAATAATTAAGTACATTATTGGGACAGTCATATGACCATTCTTAAGGCTTATTGCAACTAGATTCTGCTGGTGGACAGTTAAGTGTATGACTGATAAGTTAAATGTACACTCTGCACAAGAGTTCCCAGGACTTGTAGCGAAGCCACGTCGTGGCATCCCCTTACCTCGGTTTCTTGTCTTGTAAATGGACGGAGCTTGTGCTTGGACTATAGCATGGGACTATTCCAATTACTATTACAATGACTATTCTTGCATGCGACGCGTATTTGTTAACCTTTTCTAAATACTCGAAGCTATTTGATATTGAGCTGTAGCCGCGCGGATCAGTTGACGTCTTTGGCCAAATGGTTAGGGCTTGTGCACAAATCACGCGATGTTTGATAGGGGAGTGGGGGTCACCAAAAAATCACGACAGATCACCTCACGTGTATTTTTCTACAGTGAACGAAACCAGTGGGGAGACACTCAAAAAGTAGGCGAAAACACCTCGCGTAAATTGTGCACAAGCTCTTAAGGGCTATCTGTATGTTTTTATTCATAATTTCAGCATGGGAAGAAATTATCCAAGGAAGGGTACCTGATCATCCGCTCGGACGCCACGCGCTCGCAGCAGCTCAACTTAGCAGACTGCCTCCAGAAACTTCGTACTCTTCTGAGAGATGCCGCCGTCACGCAGCAGACGCCTTCGCCGGAGACGCTCGAGAAAGTTAGGCAGAGGTATGATTCAAGTGTTTCAATACCGTTGGTTGGGTTTGGTGTTTGAGAATATTTCGGGCATCATCAATTAATGCTTTTCTAAAAGAAATACATTTTGCTTTTGTAAACTATTCTAATTTTTTAACGCATTTTTAAACGCCTGTAAAGCCTGACCAGGAATATATGATCACGCGCCATGTTGTGGAATTTCACTGGAACAATTTTTTTCATACTATACTGAACTGTCACATGAGAATAACAGCGCGCTCTTGACAATGATCATATATTACCTTAGTATATTACAGGTCAGGCTTTACTAATTTAACGACTCGTTAAATTCCTACGTGTTTTCTTTCCTGCCAGGGGGGTGCAAGTGCACCCCCTTGCACCCCGCTGCCGGCGCCCATGTTAACGAGCATGTTTACAATCGATCCATTCAACAGATTACCAGATTCAACAGATTAGATACGTGTCTTGTCAGTAAAGGGTCGCTTGCAAAAACCGATTATAACGTAAAATGTTTTGATTATGACTTGACGCGATCGCTATTGACTTTGCTCCTATGTTACTCATGTGATACGGAGGGCCTTTACACCACGCCATTTCTCCATCCCTAGCAACGATTCTAAAGTAACTCCAAAAATTTCTACTTAGATGTCTTATTGCCATTGCCATATCCATCTATTTTCTAATTATTGATATTATTTTGTTGACAGACACCTGAAAGCTGCGCGTATGAGGGTGGCGCTGAAACGCGAGGACGCAGTAAAGCGCGCGCAGAGGCAACCGCCGACCGTCGTCGACTTATGATTCTTCCACTAATTGGCCGCGTTGCACTAGGCTACAGACTTCAGGACAATGGACTAACACCTAAACCAATATCAATGAAAACTTTCTGACATACAACGCTTAAGCGCGCATAAAGCTCTGTGCACACCGGGTGCGTCTGCACAGAGCTTTATGCGCGCTTAAGCAAATATGTAGAGATATTCTTTTTGTCACTTGCAAGCAAAAATAAACGTACTATTCTTCCATGTCTAATCAGATGTGAGAGCCGAAATCACTTTGGTTAGCGCGACGACCGCATGCGAAGACAGTGATTTTGAGTCGTGAATGCGACTATAATAATTCAGAAACGTCTTGTTTGTATAGAGTGGCGTATCTGATATCGTATTGTGTATGTTATATGTAACCAGAAATAGCAAAAGCCGCTGAGGACAGAATCCTATGTTATTTATGAGGGGATCAGAAAACTGGGTAAAGGGACTGAAGACTTCACTTTGAATGTTCGATTAAGTGTTTGCCCATTGCCATACCGTCTGTAAGCCAGTGTCCAAGAAACCCTCAGCTATTTTGAAAGTCATTAATTCAGTAGCGTGTTCACTGCCATAGTTACCTTGCGGTCCCTGAAGAAGTGGAAAAACGTCCGTAAATAAAACCAGAGAATTGGCAAAATGACTGTCAAAATATCTGAGAATTGGTGGCAGTCAGCCTGTTATTGGCTGCCAAACGCGTCCAGTTACCATTACCTTTAGTTCTTTTACTTTGAATGTAATTAGCTTTTAGATATGATATCAATAAAATTAATAATTGTTTATTTGTACTGTTTTACTTTTCTAAACGATCGGTTTTGTAAAACGAATGTAGGTACTTATCTACTTATTGTCAGTAGTTGTCTCACGAACGTCTGTCTCACTCTCTCCAACGAATGTCAATGGCAAATTCAAAATCTGATTCAAAGAGTATAATTATACTGGGTCAAGCAGATCTTGTCAAATTTGAAAAATGTAGGCGCGAAAGGATATAGGCCCATAGAAAATTGGAATTTCACGCCTTTTTCTACTGACAAGATTTGCTTGACCATCTATAGTTGATCTGATTTGCGTGTGTGTGCTCGTTCGTCCATACCAAAGTCCATACCTAAAGTATGGAAAAGAGGCGCGAGAAGAATTCATAATCTGAATGTAGGTACAGATCGATCTGAGAAAATCATCATCTAAAAAAATTAATGACATTGGAATATGGAATTCCGGGCTTTCTGAATTTTATTAAGAATCTGAATCTTTGATCTGAATTCAGAGAGACATTCCCGACGTGTGTGGCCGGCCTAACGCACCTGGGAGTTAACCGACCCAATGTTGCCAAACTAACAAATGTAACCATTGGTTACCATGGCAACGTATGAAAACAAACAGTGAGTTGTCATTTGGGAGGTTAACCTGGAAATCAAACGAATTTAATTCCAGTAATTTGCTATTTATAATTGTTATAATGTCGTATAGAGATCTAAGAAGTAAGTATTTAATATTTAAGGAATTATTTAATCTTCAAGGTAATATTTACAGCTTCGTTTCAGCTCTTATTCAAGTACTTAAAAATATAAATGGAAGCATTTGCTTTCATATAACACCGAAAAATTTAATTTGTCGTCTTCTTACTGTACTTTACCTATTTACAGTTTAAAGTACCCACCTAACCTACCTATATAGTACCTACCTATCTGACAGAGCGGATTTATATGTACTTACTGTTAGTTTCAAACTATTACAAAGGGCGTAAAATCATATCGACTTGAGGCTTTCTTGGCATTTCTAGGCTTAACGTGTTAAAAAAAATAGATTTCAGCGAAGCCATGCGCGCTCTCGGCTACCCCCGCCAGATCAACATGGAGAGCTTCCGCAACCCCAACTGGGAGGCGGTGGAGGAGTGCACTCGTTGGCTAGCGGCTCGGGTGGAGCCCGACGTAGAACTCCGTGGGGGCCGCGCCGACGCCGAGCAACGGGTCGCGCTCGTCACACATGCGATAGCACTCTTCGTAAGTTGTACTTACAAATCTACAATCTAATCTACGAGTACAAGCCTTAATAAAGTTGGGTCCATAGCCCACGGGTTTAATTGATTAACATATCCGATGCCGCAAACCCAACTGGGAGAGCGGGAGGCGGTTGAGGAGTGTACTCGCTGGCCGGCGGCCTGGGTTGAGTCCGACGTAGAGCTCCGTGGTGGCCGCGCTGACGCGTTGCTCATACTATTTTTCGTTAACCAGCTCACGCTCACCCGCTCCGTGCAACAGCTAGTGGACGCCCTTACGAAAGTCCCTATAATAACTCTAGATTTTGCTGCATTCATTACATAATTTTATTTCTCCTAGCATTCTCGAGCTAACCTAAAGTTGAACGGCAAGCGCCTATACGGTGCCGACGGCTGGGCGGTGCGCGAGCTGCTCAAAGTGGCGTCTCTGCTCCGCGACGCTCTGCAGGCGCCGCCGCCAGACGAGCAGCGGCCTGACGTACCCTTGACTTATGATGTCACGAGTCGGGTAAGCAATCATGTCTAATTTTTCAAAACCATTGTGGATTAAGGCCACGTTCAATTGAGGAATTAGGCCTAGGTCTACGTTTGACGCCATGTAATTCTACCTAGTGGTCTACGGTTCACTTTCAGTAGGAAATGTTGTTACAATAATTACATAAATAAGTAGGTAAGTCTAATATTGGTTTCTGTTACAGCTGGGTGAAATCAAACAAGCAAGAGCCCTAGCAACTGACATCACAGCTCAGGGTTCGTTTTTATTCGACCTGCTTGGTAAAGAAGCAGAACGTAAGGTGAGTCTTAAACATATGTCACTAAGGGCCATTTGCACCATGCCACTAACCCGGGGTTGGTTAACCCGTTAACCCAATGTCAAATTGTACAGTCACCTGCAATAATATGTTAAACTTTGAAGGCCGCAAAAATATGTGACACGCTCTTATGGCTCTACCAAAAAGAATAGATAGTATAGAGGGGTCCTGTCATTGTAAATTTTGTAGTCACAGTTAATTTACTGCCATCTATCGACACACGACTAAAACTCAAAATGAAAACGTATAAAGTTATCAAAAAATGTATATATATGGATAAATGATTTTATTATTTTTATATCATTTTGATCCATGTTCATTCACTGATATCTATGTGTTATAATTGTTAAATATGAAACGGTGTCGTCACGCCATCTAGCCGAGGATAGGCTAAAGGTGTGTGCGCCATCTATTCGGGAATGACTTTTACTTGAATTCCGAGGCACGTTTTTTCCTTAGACTTTATTCGTCTTATACGAAGTTACATATGTCTTTGGCTCTACTAACTAATAAGATCGTGTCAGATATTTTTGCGGCTTCGTTGTGTAACATATTATTGCAGGTGACTGTACTGGTAACCATGGTAACTCCAGGTTTAACCGGTTAGCCCCGGGTTACGTAGTGAATGAGGCAAGTGGCCCTAAGTCTTTTGCGATATAGGTACACTCCATACTTACACTATGTGACTCGTAGTTTCCATTCCCATTCCCGCTCGTTCTATTAGCAATTTGACTTTCGTATAGGTTATTAATGGTAACGACTAAGCTGGTTTACAGGAGCAACGTGAACAGGCCCTCGCTCGTCCGCTGGACATGTCGGCCATGGAAGCATGTCTGCGCCGTGCGGTAAGTGCTACCGATATACCTAGAAGTAGCGCCAGTAGCACATCTCAATACGATAGTATCAAATCGAGTTGGTATTCTGTGTATAAAAATATTTAGAATCCTCGACAAACCGTCAAGTACCGCAACTTAAGTTTTCTTGAGATAGAGGACGAAATTTGGGTGCACGTCGCGCATTCTAAATGAGTAATATGATCAGTGGAAGAAGTCTAGATGTCTCATAATAAATAATAATAAAATAAATAAATAAATATTGGGGACATCTTACACAGATCAAACCTAGCCCCAAACTAAGCAAAGCTTGTACTATGGGTACTAGGCGACGATATACATACTTGTATAGATAAATACATACTTATATACATAGAAAACAACCATGACTCAGGAACAAATATTAGTGTTCATCACACAAATAAATGCCCTTACTGGGATTCGAACCCAGGACCATCGGCTTAGCAGACAGGGTCACTATCCACTAGACCAGACCGGTCGTCAAGTCTTTTCTTTGTCTTTTCTTTGATATCTTAATGCAATATTTAGTTAGAGACAGCGGCAGCACGAGTGACCGACGCGCGCGAACGCATCGACAATGTGGCGGCCTCCGAGGCAGCGCTGGACGCGAAACTGGAGCGCAGGCGAGCGGAGCTGCAGCGCGCAGAGAAGCGGCTGCTTACGGTGCAGAAGATTAAGTAAGTGTTTGCTGATGAAGTGAGTTGAAGGTGGTTGAAGTGAGTGGTGAGTGATCGTTTTAGTACCTATGAAATGTAACACCTTTTATGTATACCTAATGTCACAATAAATATATTATTATTATGATTGTGAAAGAAGTATAGGTCCCGAATTAGATGTCCAGTAACACAGCAGACTTGTTAGGGTTCGCGAGGCTCTTTGCTGATAAGAGTGATAAGGAACCGGGGACCCGGCAGCACTGTGACCTAAATAGGTGGGGACACGAAATACTGAGCACTTTATCGATCCGTACTATTAAGTCAGAAAAGGACCTTAGGAGCTAGCAAGGTAGCAGTCGAGAACGGGAGCAAACTAAATACGGGAGGTATGATAGTGTAAATCACAGTTGTGAATACATGAATACGGAAGAAGCCAAAGATCACCTAAATAGGGCTTTATATTGAGGATTGTACAAAGACTATGTTCCAGTTATCAGGACTGGCCATTATGGTATGGCTGTGGTTAGATTTAATTGATTTCTTTTCTTGAGTACCTAATATTTTGCTTGTTCCGCAGGCCAGCATATCAGGGCGAGTTGACAGCTCTGGAAACCGAGATCGAGCAACTATGGGACCAGTACGTGTTGCGCTACCGCTGCGTTGAAGCGCTCAAACACCAGTTGAGCGTACTGGAGACCGCTCAAGCGGAGGTCAGTAATCGTTGGCGTAGTAAGAGTAATTTGAGGTCGTAGGACTTTAGGCCTCATTTAATGTGGAGCAACGCTGGGCTCTGTCAATCGACTTTTTCTACTCGGTGACTTTTGACAGAGTGTACGGGATTAAGTATGGATCATTCATAGGTATCTGTGACCATGTTTCTCTCTTGTATCTTACATTAATGGACAAATAATTTGTTCCAGGTTGCCGAAGAGCAGCAGGCGGCTATCATGCAGCTCATACATAAATACGAAGCGGAAGATGTGCTGGGGAAACTTAGCGAATCAGGTGCAAATCATTAAATTCATTAGTACCTACTGTCTTTATATCTTTATTTGGAAAAATAAACACAAGGTGGAATCCCTATTCCACCAAAGAATAATTACATGATATAGGTACTTTTATAATGATTGTCTTGGTTATCAACTTATCAAACATGATCAAGTCACAAACATTTGTTTTATGTAACAGCACTTATTTTTATTATCAGATGAGCTAGACTCAAGTGATGACGCAAAAGAGTTTGAAGCGAAGCAGCCACGGCCGGCCACGAGACCCAAGACACGTCTACGTATCAAAACTGCAGGTCAGTACAGTATACCTAAAAGGTACCTACCTACCAATGTGGTATATGTATATTCTCCCAAAAACGTTGTATCACGTCGAAATTTTAACGTTTTTGCGAATCAACATAGGTAGCTTATTAATTACTGTCATATTTATCGTATAATTTTAGTACCTATAGCTTTTTTATTACTTACTTAATTTTACAGCGCATTGGCGCCCCCTAGCTGTAATGCTGTAAAATTTAATTTCAATAAATATCAAATATCAATATCACTGGTACCATGAAAGAGGGAATGTTGGGAATATCAATGTATTTATTTTTACTGCTCATATTCCAATATCCTTTAGAGGGCGCTAAATTGCTTTGCGTTTCCACTCAGAGGAGCGTGTTAAGCGGAGACGTCTTGCGAGTGCTGTCAGTTTGGGAAAGTGACGAGTTTAGGCAACAACGCCCCCAAAGTGGATTCAATGCAATAGCGACGATCAACTTGCCGGGATAAAAAAGGTCGAGAAGCTGAGATACCCTTCTTGATGCTAAATTGGTTCTCGACGTTCTCGTTTGCAGGTACGGGTGCCGCGGAGGCTCGGCGGGCATTCGGCAATATGGCGGGGCGCGACTCGCTCGACGAAGTGCGGGATGAGGACGACTCGCGGTCAGACTCCGACTCGGACCGCGCGCTCTACGGTATGACGATTTGTTTTATTATAGACAAAAAAAAATGCTACACTGAAGAAAATTAGTCTGCCAGTCTAATATTGTACCATAAGTATCGGAAAAACCTTCACGTACTTTACTCATTCACTGCTAAGTGAGCTACGGTCTTAGCGCTAGGTCGTAACACGTTGTAGTGGTAAATCCACATTTGACGATGTGCATTTCGGCTGTTCGTTGCGGTACAGACGTGCTGTTCTCGAGAACGTTCTCCGTTCACTATGGACAAAACTATAGGTTAAGTAAGCATCAAATAGTGACGTCCAAAGTGGCCAAATATGTATAGGTAGGTATTGTACTAGGTGGTACTAGGAGACTCCATTAACTGTAACTCCATTGCCAAAACAAAATATGTTACCTAAACAATAAATCATATTTTTTTCATTTTCATTGTAACCACCTTTGCTCGAAATAAGGATAAGTTCCGATATATTTGGTCACTTTGGTCGTCACTATCTATTTGATGCTGACTAAGATACCTGCAACCTAAGGCAGCCAGACAATAGGCCTGATGACAAATTTTGAAAACCCTTTTATTATCGTCGGTACACTTGTATTAGTTCCGAAAAACACTATATTTCAGTTATACTCATAAGATTTAACATAGATAATTGCATTTTATTATAGCTAGTTTAAACTTCGCGCGAAAACGCCTCGCATGCCATTTGTGACGTCATCATTTAGTTGGTGGTAGGGTGGTAGATATTGTTTACATACTTACAGTTACGAATTTCCCTTGAATCCGAATGATATTGTTAATTCAGCACCATATATTACGATTAGGGATGATAAATACATTACAAAAATTTATCACAATAACTCATTTTACACAAAAACTCTCACACGGTTGCAGTTTAAGATGAATTATTTAGATACATGTAAATTTTGAGTGAAAATCACCGAACGCCGCTTTTACTTTTTAATTTTTCATTTTTTCTAGTTACGACAGCCAACATGGCAATGATAGTTCCATTCAGCCAAATAATTAAAAAAGTTTGTTGTTGAAATATCGTATTATTTAGCATTTCATTTTAAATCGACTTTCTAAAGCAAATTATTTTCTAGATTTTGTATTTACATGTTGCTTTCTACATTATTTTTATGAAAAATATAACCCAAGACTGCTGCGTACTATTACATATATATAAGGGTTATAATTGGCCATAGAATATGATGTCCTAACATGTACGACAAAACTCCCCGTGAAAGAAAATGCAAACGAGAAGCAAAACACGAGCTCAACTAGCGTCTCCACGAAACGCACGCCCACCACCCCCGTCCGCATCATCCGTCTCCTCGCAATCGTCGTCGGGCGATGAATTCGCCACCGCGCCCGACACCAGCGAGTCGAGCTATGAGTGCGGGCCGCCGCCACCGCCGTCACGACCACCTGCGCGGCGCGGGCGGCCACCGCTGTCGGCACGCTTGGGGCCTGCGGGACATCCTGCCCCGCCCACGGCTCCCGCTGCCGGTGGTGTAGTGCGTCGCATGCGATGGTCTCAAACCATTAATGAGAACGTCATGCGCGCCTACTATGGGGCTACAGAGGGGGGAACCAACTTATGCGCGTACCGTGTCCGAATGCTTCCACTGTTTCAGGCCCTCGAACCGACCATCGACGTGACTGCGCAACGACTATCGGATCAGGTGCGAGTCATCCAGCGGCAAAAGCGGTTGGATGACTCGACACTTGATCGGCTTCGCCTGGAGGCTCTCTCTGCTCGCGCAGCTTCTACCTCGGCGCGGGATCCGCCCGCCACGTCGCCGGATCCGGTGCCGGCACCCGACCAGGCACCGGGGGCGCCGCGGGTAGATCTCAGTGCCGACGAGGAGGAGTTCGCGCAGAGTGTGGGTAGTACAGCCAATGAGCAACTGAGGAGGACTCTGGACGAGGCGATTACGCGGTACCGCTCCACACCCGATACTAGGCCACGATTACCACGTTTGCCTATGAATAGACACAATCTAGCGCTAATGGGAGCCCTAAACGCTTTACTAGAGCCATATTTGCGGACTAGTAAAGATTTAGATGATACGCACGCGATCATGTATTGCGGAGCCATCGCGGCGTGCCGTGTTGCACGAGTCAAGTTTCCGGACTCTGAACGTGCACCTAGGACCGCCGGAGGTGCCCCCGCATGGCAAATACGGATCGAGCGACGTATCAGCTCTTTTAGGACTCTTATCGCAAAGCTGATCTGCTTCAGGGGGGGCAACAATCGCCCCCGAGTAATGCGCTTTGTAAACCAGGCATTCGTGGGGACGGATATCAGGCCCCGCGACTACATGGCCAACGTTACGGAGCGCATCGACTTTCTAAAGCAGAAAGTCTATGCATGGGCAAACCGTATTCGCCGCTACAGAGAGCGTGTGGACCGATTCCAGCAGAATCGTCTTTTCCAGAGTGACCAAAGGAAGATGTACCGAAAGTGGGAGGAAACCAACCTTCGTGCATCCGACTCGCGGCCACCGGATGCTACTGTCATGAATGACTTCTGGCGTAGCATCTGGTCGGTGCCTGTCGGACACACCGAGGGGAGTTGGATGAGTGTTGTCGAGCGTGAGTGCGAGTCCATTGAACCTATGGGGGCAGTCACCATCAGCCCCGATGACGTAAGTTGTGCCATCCGCACGGCCCAGAACTGGAAAAGTCCTGGGCCGGATGGATTGCACAACTTCTGGCTAAAATGGTTCCGATGCTCGCACTCCTACTTAGCAGCACAATTTCAACAAGCCCTCGAACTTGGTTCTCTCCCACCTTCCTTAACAACTGGTGTCACCTTCCTGCTCTATAAGTCCGGTAGTACCACGGAAGCGAAGAACTACAGACCCATCACATGCTTGCCTACACTCTACAAGCTCCTTACATCCGTTTTGAGAGCAAAAATCAACGCGCACATTGTCGCAAACAATATTTTGGCCTCTGCTCAAAATGGATGTAGGGTTGGGTCCCGTGGTACTAAAGAGCTCCTCCTCATAGACATGACCATCTGCCAACAAATCCGGCGGACCAAGGGGGCCCTC
Organism: Cydia splendana; assembly: GCF_910591565.1. NCBI lineage: Eukaryota > Metazoa > Arthropoda > Insecta > Lepidoptera > Tortricidae > Cydia > Cydia splendana. The sequence goes on along the minus strand of NC_085965.1, from coordinate 15,632,439 downwards.
TCAGCCGCTTGGATTGACTACAAGAAGGCCTATGATTCGGTGCCTCATTCATGGCTGGGGAGGGTCTTAGAGCTGTACAAAGTTGATGCAGCTTTGAGAGCCTTCCTAAGCGCGTGTATGGGGCAGTGGACCACAGTCCTTCGTCAACCAGGAGGCGGGGATAACCGACCTGGCCCACAGGATTTTATAAGGATTGAGCGAGGAATATTTCAGGGCGACAGTCTGAGTCCGCTATGGTTCTGCCTAGCTCTGAATCCCCTCAGCACCTTGCTGAAGGATTTGGGACTAGGTTGCCGGCTTCGGAGAGAGGGTGAAGTTATTTCTCACCTTCTGTACATGGATGACCTCAAATTATTTGCACCAAATACCCAAGGCTTGTTGGAGCTACTGAAAACCACCGAAGTCTTCAGTAGTGCCATCAACATGGAGTTTGGTGTCGATAAATGTGCGGTTATGCATGTACAGCGGGGGAAGGTTGTAAATTCAACAAATTTACAACTTTCTGAGACAATGTCTTTCAGGTCTATCTCTGAATCAGAGACCTATAAATACCTTGGTATGTCACAGTCGTTGGGTATTGAGGACGAGGGTATTAGACGGTCGGTGAAGGAGCGCTTTTTCAGTCGGCTCACAAAAGTCCTTAACAGTCTTTTGTCAGGAGGCAACAAAGTGCGCGCCTTCAACGCCTGGGTAATGCCTCTTCTCACATACTCCTTTGGCATACTAAGGTGGACTCAGACCGAGCTGGACGCCCTGGATCGGAGGGTCCGGTCACTGCTCACCACACATCGCATGCTACACCCACGCTCGTCAGTTATGAGATTGTACATCCCACGGAAGTGTGGAGGCCGAGGCTTCCTAAACGCCAAGGATCTCCACAACCGCGAGGTGTACAATCTCAGGAATTATTTCCTTAACAACGAGTGTGGGATGCATCGTGATGTGGTGGCAGTAGACAGGAACCTCACGCCGCTCTCCTTGGCAAACGAGAACTGGCGCAAACCTGTGGTACTAAGTACTGCGGATCGCAAGGCGGCATGGGAGAGTAAGGCGCTACACGGGCGGTTCTACAAGGCCCTCACGGGACCCGATGTGGACCTGCTCGCGTCGGTGAACTGGTTACGATTCGGGGACCTCTTCGGAGAAACCGAGGGTTTTGCCTGTGCAATTGCGGACGAAGTGATGATGACGAACAACTATCGGAAATATATCCTGAAGGACGGTACGGTCGACATTTGTCGGGCATGCCGCCGTCCCGGAGAGTCACTCAGGCATATCATTTCCGGTTGTTCTCATCTTGCTAACGGTGAGTACTTGCACAGACATAATCTCGTAGCCAGGATTATTCACCAGCAACTTGCTCTTCTATACGGCCTTGTGGACCGCGAAGTACCGTACTACAAGTACTTACCTGCGCCTGTTCTCGAGAATGGTCGTGCCACGCTCTATTGGGATCGATCTATCATCACTGACAGGACTATTGTCGCCAATAAGCCTGACATCGTGCTGATAGACCGATCGCAGCGCCGGGCCGTGCTCGCCGACGTCACCATCCCCCATGATGAGAATCTCGTGAAGGCCGAGAAGGACAAGTCCAGCAAGTACCTAGACTTAGCTCACGAGATTACCGCCATGTGGGATGTTGACTCGACGATCATTGTTCCGATAGTTGTGTCAGCGAACGGTCTCATAGCGAAGAGTCTCGACCAACACCTAGAGAGACTCTCGCTGGGTGGTTGGATCAAGGGTCAGATGCAGAAGGCGGTAATATTGGACACGGCGCGTATAGTACGTCGGTTCCTCACTCTGCGGCCCTGACCACCGGCAGCTTGGGCCAAGCCCCGCTGCCGGCGGCACCCTAGGTTAGGTTTTTTATAATGTGTTTATATGTATTTTTTATTGTTTTGTAAGTGTTTTTATATTTTACTTTTATATTCATATTATAACAAACCTAACTTAAGACGAAAAATAAATAAAGAGAACAAATAGATATCTACTTTATATCGTGTAATAATATTTTTTGGACGTAATAAATGTTTAGTGGCGAAATAACATTTTTTTTGCACCTTTCGAACTCTTTGGTGCCCACGTATAGATTTCGGTCAATGAGGTTGTCTATGTTGCTCTAAGAAATATGTTATGGATTGATGACGTCACTGTTTGGAACGTTTCTGATTGGCGTTTCAGTAAAAATGGCCGATTGGAGAATTTTGCACTTTTATTTTATTGAATATATTAATAATCCTTCAGTTTATACTGAGATTGGGCCATTTTTTAGAATCATATTAACATATATGTTTCGTTGAAATCATTATTTCCATGATTCTTTGTTACTTGCAACAGGCCTATTACACGTACTTACTTATATAACTGTAATATGCTTAGGTCACGACGAGCCAGCGGCGTCGCGCTGGTCGCGCCCGCGCCCCGCCACGCGTACCATTGCCGCTGAAGACGATGATTTCGCTGATCTCATTGAAGGTGAGCTATTAACATACCTAAAACTATATCTTATCTTATACCTTTAAACTACCTTCTAACGATTTCGATGAAATTTGCTATATGGGGGTTTTTGAGGGCGAAAAACCGATCTAGCTAGGTCTTATCTCTGGGAAAACGCGGTATTTTGAATTTTTATATGTTTTCCGAGCAAAGCTCGGTCTCCCAGATATTAATTATAAATACCGCTGCGGTAATAGGGGATATTACTGCAATGTTCTGCCGCCAGAGTGCAGCACTACCGACTCAGTAAATTCATGGACTAACTTATACATACTGTGCTTTAAACTGTTTTTCGTCAAGTTTTCACAGACAATAAAATATGACATTGATGCATCAAGGCGGTAAACGCGAAAATCGAAATTTAGTTATCTGCCTCTTTATCGCTCGAATATGCAAGAGTGATAGAGAGATTAGATAACGAAATTTCGATTTTCTTGTTTCGCGGTAGGCCATGTGTCAATGTGGTTTGTTTACTGTATGTGCCACAAAGGTGCCACCTACGCAGAGCTTTGCCTAATATCCCCTATTAGTTAACTTCGTAAATTAAGCTTACATTTGTGGGGTCGAGTCCACCATGGGGAGCTACCGCAAAATCCAAATTCGAAAATTGTATGTTTGGTTTTACAAACAAACGAACGTACCTATACGTATACGTTATATAGTTCTCAGTTATATCCTTTTGTGATTTGAACCTTAGCGAACGTGAAAAGTTATATTTTTTAGGAGTTGACGGCGATGATGGTGGCTCCCTCGGCAGTTCTTCTGAGAGCGAGCTGCGACTGACAAGCGCGCGACCCAGCGCTGCACCCGGCCGCGCTTCTGTGCTCAGCGACAATGAATTTTGAACTCTTTTGAAGAATAATATATAGACATTAAATGATAGATTGTATTTTTTTGGGGGGCACCAATTCCATTGCATGCTAATAGGCTAGATGACAAAGGTTATTTACAGTAATTCGCAACGAGCGGCGATACATTGAAACACGACCTAAGGGAGTGTTTTTAATCGACACGAGTTCCTACTTCTCTCACTTGTATCGTAATGTACTATACCATATCAGTCGATCCGGTTTGTTTTGAGAATCAAATGTATTACCTACGGGACCTATTGCAATAAAGCAATACCAATTTCAGAAACAACAGTCAAAATCTGACAATCGCGCACAATGCACGAAACGAAACGTCATCACTCTAATTCAGTACCTAGGTAATAACTTGATCGTGACGTCACGTTTCAGTTGAAAGCGTCTTGAAATATGTAAGAAAACAAGAAAATTGCTATTTTCAGTTTCAGCAAAGCCTTTAAACCACTTCGTAGCTGACAATGATCATTTATCACCAAACGCCTTATAATAGCATAGAGCCCACTAGCACCATTCCACTAACCCGGGGTTAACCGGTTAAACCTGGAGCTACCATGCACCTGGTTAACGGTTTAACCGCTTAACCCCGAGTTAGTGGGATGGTGCAAGTGGGTCTAGGTTAGGTACCTTACCTAACCTACCGCGTGTGGCACGTGTGCAATGGAATGGATGGTCTAAGATTTTTTGTATACATACGGTATTGTGGTATATCGAATAAAACAAGCATATTTATTACGAATTTGTATTAATGTCGATTTACACGTGGCAATATAACCAATTAAATAATTTCGTACCTATAAATAAATATTAATTAGTCTCAATTAATTACAATTAATTATAACTTTGACTCCAGTTAACACTTCTATACGTTGTGCAGTAAATAAGTACTGGAATAACTAGTATAAAAATAATATAGACGAATTGTATGATTTACAAGGTATTTACACAATCTACTTATGCTAAACTAAAATATTGATCTAAGTAAGTACATATTGAAAATAGAGAAGAAATCGATGAGTATTCTACTTTTATTTTTAAAGAAGGGTGAATTTAAAAGGATGAATTAAAAAAAATACTTAAATTATATAGTACCTACTGCTTAATAATACACAAGTTACAAAGCTGAAGACTGTTTAAGTTTTCAGGCGTGAAATTTTTGAAAGTTAGATTCTCGTACAAAGGGAAATATGGAACTATAACAATATTACATATTCTCCCGGTTGCAAAAAGGCTAAATCTAAACTTAGATGTAAGTGTAATAATAAAATACAGTAATAATGGTAACGGTACAACAACGTTAAACTTGTAGGTACTTGTAGGTGTGATTGATCAACAATAGTTATTTGTTTTATAAGGGGGCAAAGTTGTTGTTTAACCGCTCATGCTAATACCTATTGATACCCGAGCAAGCGAAAGATTCCAAAATCGCCAAAGCGAAAAGTTCGAAAAATGGAACCTTGAGCGTTGCGAGGGTTTCAAAGCACGAGGGTTAAACAAAATTTGCCCCCGAGTGAAACTCAAAATTTTTCGCTACACCAACCCGAAGCAAATATTAAATGTAAAATATCAAACAAAATCAAACCAAATCAAATTCAAGTGAATGTTATTAAATATTTATCATCCAAAATCATAATTTAAAAGTCAATTCTACCAGCAAACATAAGAAAACAACTCAAAATATGCATTTGATTACTTTGCCTCACATGTGAATTACTGATAGCAAAGTGCAACTTTCCTATCCGTTTTTGAAGTGCAAAGTAAGCCTTTCCGAGCTGGTGTGGTGAAAAATATGTATCCTTAGCACAAACAAGCCCCGAGAATTCTCAATAACTAAATCGCAAGGACTTATTTAGACGGTGCAAGCCAGCGCATGCTAGTTTCATGTTTTAACAATTTCTGGACCCATATGACCCTCACGACCCCGATGGATCCCCTAGACCCATATGGTGGAAAGATTTGCTGGCTATGGATGAGGTCTTGGTGGCTCAGATGGCAGCGCGATGGAGTATCGATCCAGAGGCCGTGAGTTCAAGTCTCACACAAGTAATTCAGATCAGTCGGCTGAATTGGATGTAATGTCCGCAATGTAACTAAAATCGCATGCGTGTTCGCGCGCCGTCTTAACGCCCAAGAGTAGGTAGAAATTACCCTTATGTGTTTTTTTTTAATGTCAAGCCAATAGGTACATCCAAAACTTGGTAGAACTATAAACAATGTTTTCCAGCCAAGTCTATTCTCGGAGCTCGCTCGCGGTTGAAATTCAGCTGACAAGTCAGTTTATGTTAAATATTAGGTACATTATGTTTGTCGATATTTCATGACTTCTTCGGTGGAAAACGACAGAAGATGTCAAAATTATAAGCTGACTTAAGCTAATTACATATACATATATTTAATAAACCTTAGCAATAGGAATAAAATCTAGAGCAAACGCAAACGAATTGAGCAAATTTAGACGCACTATATACAGACCGATTGCTCTGTGCAATTTGGCACCGCTTAGGTACATAGGACTTCAGTTGAAATGTACAAAATAACATTAAATTGATTGTTAGAGATATCCTTGATTAAATAAGGTCGCTATGCTAATTAAAATGGATTAGGTTTTTTATTGAATTTTCGCTTAGGAAACACAAGTACTTGGTTGGTAGCTAATAGGTCGCAATGCTAAAAGCAGGATGTAGTTGATTGTGAAAAACGATGGAAGTTGACCTTACTAAACACGCCTTAAGAATTGACAAGATAAACTATATGCAGAAGTCACCTGATTGGTGAAGCGTCTCTTTTCTAGCAGCTGCTTAAACGGCTGCCAGCAAGCGATCTGATATGTATTAATAAGTACAACATTATTTTGCTTAGCTAGTCTTTAGCTATAGTCTGTTCGAGGTACGGAAAACGGTGAAAAATATAGATAATACTCCTAAAAATACGTGTGATACCTCATTCGATTCGTAATGATGTCTAGAAAAATGTATTCGAAGCGTGTATTAGCACACAAAAAATTACAAAAGTTATTAACAAAAAAGGGAGAAAAAAGTAGATATGTCTTATTTCCCAAATATCTCAAAAAGTATTAATATTTAAGTAACCAAATTTAATATTATAAAAGAGGAGGATATTTTCAATCAAACATTCCATACTTGCAGAACTGTATTTCCACTATTTATACTTCTTTTTCAACGCTGAACACAGCCCTCCGCGCCTCATATTCGGGAAACGCGCGCGGCGTGAAAAAGCGATTACGTAACATTAAATATAATTTTAAAGGTATTAAATGTTCAATGAAAAAAAAAAAATGGTGTATTTAAAATATGTCAACAAATGTAATACTTGTATAAATTTATCTTAAAGTTATTTTTTCAACAAGTTTAGGCAATTGTTAATGAACAAAATTTTCTCGAAATTCCTTCTTTATTGAAAACGAATAAAAAATGTATAAATAACTATTGTAAAATTTTGTCGCTTTCTAGAGCCCTAATATTGATTGAAAAATTTAAAAAAAATATGGTGTTAAATACACCATATTTTTTTAAAATTTTTCAATCAATATTTAATGTCTTTAAAATCATATTTAATGTTGTACGTAATGGCTTTTTCACGCCACGCGCGTTTCTCGAAAATGAGGCGCGGAGGGCTGTGTTCAGCGTTGAAAAAGAAGTATAAATAATGGAAATACAGTTCTGCAAGTATAGAATGTTTGATTGGAAATATCCTCCTCTTTTATAATATTAATTTTGGTTTCTTAAATATTAATACTTTTTGAGATATTTGGGAAATAAGACAAATCTACTTTTTTCTCCCTTTTTTTGTTAATAACTTTTGTAATTTTTTGTGTGCTAATACACGCTTCGAATACATTTTTCTAGACATCATTACGAATCTAATGAGGTATCACACGTATTTTTAGGAGTATTATCTATATTTTTCACCGTTTTCCGTACTTAGAACAGACTACTAGGTGTAAGAAGATCCTTAGACATTGTAGATTGCTGATCATCGATGTTGAATAATATAAATTTAAACGGTGGCAAAATAAAAGGTTCCGTAGGTATTTTAATGCGTGGCGGTCATTAAGGTTTAAGTATTGGTCATAAATAGCATTTCAGTCTTAGTTATTAATCAAAAATATCTCTATCAATCAATGTTTAACTACGAGCTAGATAAATAAGACTTACAAGTATCGTATAACACAGACTTTTGACGAATAAACACAAGTTTATAAGTATTGTGCGCGTGTTAGTAAATCGAGGCCTAGATCCCATCATCATGAGTAGTTTACCAAGGTAATGTATTTATTTAGATAACGCATGGAATTTAAATTTATCTAGAGTGCAAATAATGAAGAAAAAACATATTATGCTATCAAAGTTGTGTTGATAAATACTAAAATAGCTGGCAACATTAAATTAATTCATATTATCGTTTGCTGTGGTTGATAAAGATAATATGCATACTGTTGCACTCGCATAACTTGTTTACTTACTACGTTCGGATGACGGATGTTTTAACGATAAACTAGCGACCCGCCACGCCTTCGCACGGGTTACACAAAACCTTGACAAATTATACACCTAAACCTTCCTCAAGTATCACTTTATTGATAGGTAAAAACCGCATGAAAATCCATTCAGTAGTTTATCGCGAACATATACATACATACAAACAGATAGACGCGGCGGGGGACTTTGTTTTATAAGGTGTAATGCATGTTTTTTAAGACAGGATCTTTGACACAGGGTGTGTGTGTTAGTGTGGTGCGTCAATGAATACATAATGTCATCGCAGAATATTTTCATGAATAACGTCTCAGTAAATGGTTAACTTTCGTTTTGCCCACAAGGAAGACGCCAGTTTTCCCGAACGTTATTGAAACGCATTTAAGTTTGTGTCCGACGATCTATCAAAATAAAGATAATAATAAAGATGTATCAAAAAATCAACAATCTATTTCACGTAGGTAGCCCTACCCAATGTAGGATTCTAATGAACGTAAACCTAGGAAGGTTATTCTACGATGACAGATTAATCGTGTATAGTTTAGTGATGTGTAGTTAGTAACATTATATGTACAGTCGTAAAGCTATCGGGTTTAGTTTGGTATGATATGTATCGTAAAGGTTAAGCTAATTTATGAGTATAACAATAATTCTTCTACATCTAATGATAGTTTATAAATTGCCATTTTTACAGCATGAACAGACACAAACCATAACTGTAAAGGTGCCACGAAGTATACAGATATTATAGAGTTGAAATAAAAAAGATAAAATAACCTAGTCACAATTTTTTTTTAAATTTGGGTGTGAGTGATTTCGAGGAAAAAAATCCACAACAAAATCATTTCTACTGTTAATTGTCAAGCACTTTGAGGAAATATTATGGTGAATAACAATGTATATAACCCAATTTATATACCTATCTAAGAATTATCAAACGAGTATTTTAAAAGACATTTACAAAGTTAACATTAAACTAAGTAGTTACTAACGTAAGTACATAATCAAAATAAAATACTTTTACCCTGTCGCGAATTTGAATTTCTTTCAATTTTTAAATAGTATAGAGTATTGTATCAAATTTATATAATTTAATTACTGGAGTCGTTATAATTATCAAAATTACAACATTTTTTGTCAGATCAAACTTTCCACAACTTGGCCCTTATTTATAACTTTAAGTTACAGCTAAGATTACATTATTTTACGATATAAATATTGCGCCTCGAACACCTAGGTAATCAATAGGTTTAGTATTAGTTTCGCCATGTTGCAAAAAGTAACGATTTGTTAAGGATAAGAAAAATACCGAGGCACAAAATTTAAACCGTACCCTCTTTTGTAGAGATTTCTGAAAATTAGCGAACTTTATCAGAAACTCTATAGTTATGAGACCGTAAATGCCGCAAATAAACGCTTTATCTTAATCAACAACAGAATTAAAGAACACCTTGTAAGAATTATCGATGAAGGAATAGAAAATGTTTTTAATACTTAAATTGATCCCAACACCAGGGGCCTTAGTTGGCTAAACCATTTAGGGCATTTTCTATCGATTAGGGGCATCAATCGAAAAGTATACATATGATATTGTATGTCCCATTTGACTGAATCCACCAACGCAACATACAAAATATATGTAGGAATCTCGGATTCCATAATGAAAAGTCGTCAGTAGACAACGACAACTCATTAACGTATTTGTTACAACACTTAACAACCTCTTCGTATTACCGTATCTACTAAAATAATATTGAGATACGTGATTTTAACACTCATCGAGTTTTAGTTAAATGTTCATCCCATATTCTATCGTCTGGCGTCAACGCAACGACAACGACACACTTGTGGTCGTGTTGTGCTACTGGTGCTAGCTACATGGACTCTCTGTGGGAATGAGATTGGCTGGAGTCGCTAGTGGTACTGGGCAGCGAGTCGTGTCTCTCGCCGGCCTGATGGCGGCTCTCGTCGCACACGGCGATAAACTGCTCGGCGTATGCCCTGGACACATAAATAGAAAATTTAATAGCTATTGTACGTTATATAATTTTTTCCGGACCAACAAACATACTTAATACAGGCGACAGGCGATTGTCTTATTCTTTCAAAGCCCAGTATAAATACTAATTCTAAAAGCTACTCAATGACTGGCATTTCATGGTGAGGTTTCGCTTGCAGCAGTAAACTCACCTATCGAGCCCGGTGTATGTCCTCCTCAGTTGCTCGTCGGAGACGCGGTCGCGCTCAGCTCGTCGCTTGCGATGAATGCGCTCGAGTGAGCGAGTCAGCTGGCTGTCTCGGTCTCGCTCGCGCCGCCTGCGCTCGCGCGGGTCGCGAGGCGAGCGTCGTCGTCGGAGTCGCTGGAAAGAGACATGTGGTTGAACAGCATTATTGTCTTAAAGACGTCTACTGCTGGGTAACCGATCAGAGTAGTACCGATCGTTGATAAATGATGAGATCCTTGGGTCTTTTGGAATCGGTCAGGGCTTGACTGTCCAGTCGTCTCCTGCGATTTCGAACAGAACGTCGGTCTGCATTGTCAATGACTCAACTATCTCCCTCCCTACTAGCTAGCGCAGAGCACTTGCGGCTTCCATAGTTGAAGAGTTTGAAGATGTAGTCTACCTACCGCGTCGTGTACGGGGTAGAAGAGCGGCGCAGCAGCGTATGGTGCGGGAGGAAGCGGTAGCGTGGCGTAGCGCGGAGGCACCATCACGCTCACTGGCATGCGGCCCAGCTGTGGACAAAGAGACAATGATGGTTAGCAAACTGTAATAATAGGTATATGTATTAATTGAAGACAGCCTTGTACTCGTAGCGAAATCAATTTTTCGGTAAGCCTAAGAGTCTAAAAGTTATACCTATGCGTATAGATTTTTTAAAGACAAACGTCGAATTTTTAATTTAATGTACAATTGTACATAATACATATAATGAATTCAAATTTCTAAACGAAACCCGACGACGCCTGTTGCGGATTTTATCGCTGTAGTTTTGTGTGACGATGCCTGTAGCTGATTGTAAATTTGTGTTCACCTGACGAAGCCTACGTTGTGGATATAAAAGTATGGTCCCTGAATAAATGTTGAATTTTTTATTACAACAAAAATAAAAAAAAATATTTCACCTTTATTCTGTGTACATTATAGAATCCAAAGTGTTATTGCCCATTAAGCTTCAAAGTGCTCTGTAAAAACAATGATCTGATAGCAATTTTAGCGACAGGGGGCATCCAAAACCATTGTTCAAGCCTAGCTAATTAAAGTACACATTCACTTTCAAGATATTCGGCTGAGAAGCGTGTCTGTGTGTCAGTAGGAAGTGCCCTCCATTCAAATGTGCCTGACGAGCATTTTAAGTTCTTGGATGGAGATTAGGCTCTACCAGTGCCAGGCTGTATATGTAAGTAAATCCGTCCTATAGATGTCACGTTCAGAGTATCCATTACCCAAGTAGCACAGATAGCTCTATAACTACTCACTTTTAGTTCTATCTAACGCTCTGTGCGTTTTAAGACACTTATAAGAGCACACTCGTGGTCCTACAGCTGTATAATAGATCTCAGTGATATTTATATAGCTTAGGGCTGATTAAAAGCTGCATTACGGCTTATCGCTGAACATGTTTACCGCTATGCAGCTTTTATTACGCTGACTTTTAAGGGAGCACGAGTGAACTAATATGAAGCCAATAGACGTATAAATGGAACACATGGGGCGCATAATACAGCTTATAGCTGAACATGTTTACCGCTAAGCAGCTTTTATTATTCTGACTTTTTGAGGAAGCACGAATGAACTATTATGAAGCCAATAGACGTATAATGGAACACATGGGGCGCATAATACAGCTTATCGCTGAACATGTTTACCGCTAAAGCAGCTTTTATTTCGCTGACTTATTATAAGGGAGAACGAGTGAACTATTATGAAACCAATAGACGTATAATCGAACACATATGGCGCATAATACGGCTTAGCGCTGAACATGTTTACCGCTAAGCAGCCTATTATACTACCATTGGGACTGTCTGCATAGCGGCTGTTAAAACGTTCATAAGATGCCTTATAACTGTTTAGAGGTTCACTAGTGTATCGAAATAACGACTTGGACTTTATAGTGGTTCACTTAAGTATCTTTATCAGATATATAACAGTCGTATGCTGCATATAAGAATTTTAACGGTTCACGTTGCTTTTTAACATTGACCGCCATTTTATTGTATATAACCTACAAAATTGAAATTGCTTTTCCAACTTTTAAGGGTAACAATATGGTTTTGTGCCTGAGTTCTTAACCTAAATCATTAGTTTAGTACTTCCTATAACATATTATTAACTTTTTATCTCATAATTCTGTCCAAACCACTGAAATAGTAATTACACATAGCTTATTTATATCATTAATTTAAATAAATACTGATTACTTTCGTGGCGCACTGAAATTTTCTTAGATAATGTATATATATAAAGTCAATAAACTTGCATTCCCAAACATCTTTCTCGCATTAATATATAAAAGATGATGTACAAACATTTAACTAAACACTTTAACAAAATGACTTATGGTGTCGTTGCGCTTAACGTTTTTGCTTCAATATAAATATATTCACCTCTGCGTTCGTCGTCACTATACTAAATATAATAGCTGATTTTTAAGGCAGAGGTGTAAAAGTATGTTATTAATTATCTTTTATTCAGCCCAACGTCAATCTTTCCCGGTATTAGGGCGCACATGTGACATATTAGCTGAATAAAGGGTAACTGGTGGTCTCTTACCCAGCCAATATACACCTCTTATAACTCCTGTTACCCCTTATAATTCCGTTAAATTGCTGCTACAACGCTATGTGAACTTAAGGCTGCCTAATTTGTGCCCATTTAAGAGTTATAAAAGCTGAAAAGACGCTTATACAGCTCTTATGCAGCTTTTATATTCCAGCTTCAAGCGTATTCGTACTTCATTATGCGGCTGCTATACAGCTAATCTGTGCTACTTGGGTAGGTATTAAGAATAGAACTTAATGGTATTTGAAGTTGCTTTTTCGCTTCGCAAATCTTGAGATGTTGATTTTTGTTGTGATCATTCGATTTAGCGCGTAATTGGGTTGTCTCTAAAAGTGGTGGAACAAGAATAAAGATATGCTATTCCATTTTCAGACTAAACTATTTGGAACATGACACTTATCCAGTCGGCTCTGACATCACAACAGATCGTGACCGTTGCCGTAACAAGGCAATTTGCAGGCACAGCACAACTATTGGGAATGTAGGATTTCGCCAATCTCACTAGCATGGTTTAAATTGTTTAAGTTTGCCGCGAGTTTGTTGTTTACGAAACGCAAACTGTAGGTAGTTCAATATTTAGAATATGTTGGTAATTGGTCAATAAGTGCTTGCGCAGATGCAGCAGGCCCCGGCCAACCTATAATTTTGCCAATAGTAGGCAGACTCAAATTTTATCTAGGCCTCTTTTTAAGAAATGAGAACAAGATTTTATTTATGTTCCAAATACTTTTTAGCCTCCCTTGTTGTCTCTATCAACCCATAATTCACAGGCAAAACGACTTAACAGCGCAAATGAGTTGTCAGTCTTAAATCGGCTTAATCAATTTAATCACGACATGACATAACCGTTAGTCACTACTTTCTGCAGCCATTTTAAAATCGCATGCCATCGGAACTCCCGATATCTTTCCAATACAACTCATAGGTCGTTAGTTCATGTCGTGCCGGCGGTCAACGATTTCTATTTGATCTTAACTTAACATTATCAATATTTTATCATCCCATCTGTATTTGAAACCATTGCATCCTACAGTGAGCTGTCAACCAATGGATGACAGCTGATTTATGTCCACTTTACAATTTCAAGGAGATCGCATTATGCCGGCTAGGGAGGGGACACGTCCGTCACTTCTGTCACTAGTGATGCAGCGACTTATGCTAATACTGCTGTGTCACTTTAATTTGCTGCATAAATTGGCATGGCTAAACTTCCGGGTTGTTCGTTTACTTGTTTGAGTTTCAGTAGTTGTATAACTGCCGCATAACAGTCTTGTAAAAGCATTAATGCCATTAATGTTAATAATCATAAAAGGCAATTATTAACAAGTTTCATAACTTTCACCGTAACAATGGCCAGGGAATGGAATCTTACAAAATATTATAGTGTTTTTGTAGAATCAGAATAGAAGTTACAAATCAACAATGGTTTAATTTAATGTTACTAAATGGATTTGGTGAGTAGTGAGTACGAAACTGTCAGTATTGATAGACAGACGACAGAGCCTCTACCATCAGTTTTAACATTGACATAACGCTCACGTCTACGTAATTTACTTTCTGTACAACTCGCTTCCACTATTGCTCGCATATGCGAGTACGAGCGAGATGCATAGAAAGTAAGTTACGTAAACGTGAGCGTTATGTCAATGTCAAAACTGGTGGTAGCCGTACAGTTCATTCGTTGTTTTGTGCCCCCCCCCCCCCCATGATTACGAGTAGCTTTGGGTGCCAAAATTATTTGTCAACCAGTCGAATCAGTAATAATTTCTCAAGACGTTTGAAGTAAAAAGTAAACAGGTTTTAAGTATTTGACGTTGCTGCGTTGAGCGTTGAAATAATGTGACTTTCGGCCGTATTCGAACAATGTGACGTTTTTGGCTGAAGAAATGTCACTTTTGATACCATAGACTAGAAATCCTCTAGACAGAGTTTAGAGCAATTATTTCATGCAACCAATGATGCCAAAATGCGGGGGTGCGCGGGACGAGGTGAGCGAAATCCCGTGCCGTGATTGGTCCGTTCAAATACACGGACGTCACACAAAGACACTTTCGACTCGAACATGGAGTAAAATGACCGTATGCGTGGCAGAGGGGGCAGCGCGACTATGCTAAGTCTGGAGGATGTTTTGTCTGTGTTTGATACTGACAGACCGGTATCGTTTCGCTGTGACATCTTATAAGCATTGTTCGAATACGGCCGAAAATCACATATATTTCAACGCTCCATGCAGCAACGTCAAATAGGTGAAGTCTTTTTTTGCAGTACCTATCTATGATTGTAAATTAAATATACCTTCGTAGCTACTATTAGTAAATTATATTAAATTTTAACCCGAATATTAATAATGAACCCGAAACACAAAAATCTTTACCTTAAAATTTGTAGGTACCAAAGGTATTTCCAACTTAAAAGCTTTATTAATAAAGGATTTGATCATCGGCGTTTAATGAACTATGCAATGTCTTAAGAAGTTGACCTTAACATTGCTTCGCACAACCACATTCTCTTTAAGATTATTATTTTGAACTAGCTGTATTTACAAAACAGATCAAATAACGCTTAACCTTCACGGGAAAGGTTAGATAAATATTGCCAAACATGATGTTAAATGATTCTAAGAATTATTGAAGCAATTGGTATTAGGAAAGCGAGTACACAATTCTTTGTTTTAGTTTAAATATGATACGACTTTTGAATTTTGATCATGATTATCTGATAGCCTTTATATATGTAGGTACAAAATTGCAAAAGTACTTTGAGGCTTGTATAAAATGGTAATAAGTAAACAAACAAGCACTCAATGTACAAACAGCGGTGCATTATTAATAGAAAAGTTATCAAACAGTGTTGTTTAAGTATTAAATTATAAGCTGTCCCATTGGCCAATGGCCAATTGGGATGGAAAGGCAGGCACCCCTAGAACTGAAAAATGAAGCCAAAGGAAACCACTAAACATATTTTTTCCATTATTCTTGCATTTCCCTGTCATGAAATAGGCGACTGATCGACTATGACCGCATGGTTTCGCGATTCTTTTGTTATTCTTTACTAAGGCAATAAGAAACCTAACTAGTAAGTTGTGTGTCTGAAAAAATCGACGGTAAAGTATGTTATGGGCCTGAAAAGTCGAATGTTGACTTTGCGCAACAAGATGCGCAATATTTTGGCATTGCATAACCGGAGTGTCTATCTAGTTCTAATGGCATGTACCTGCGCCGGCTCTCGAACGTTCGTGCCAGAACCGAACCGCCTCGCCTTGATACGAATACGGGCGTTATTCAGATAAATACCAAACTCGTTCGCGACATTAGACTGGTGATAGGGTGGTATATGCGCATTTAGACTTTCTTTATTTTACTCTTTATACTGAATAGGTAAACAAAACCAAAGATAATAACGTCATCAATCAGGTAGCTATTTCAGATATTTACTTCACAGAGCGTACATAATCGCGTTTTTTGCTGAAAGGCATGAAATGTTAGTGACAAATGCGAGGTATTCCTGTTTTCATCACTAATAATAGTATTGTTGAAAATTAAAAATCATTTGAGAAATATATATTTTCCTGCCATCAATAGAATATTTTACTAAATCCTAAGAAATATCGACCACGCATCCTCATCCTCACTCGACTACTTACTGAAGTACTTACCCAAAATAATTTTCTTTATTTTCCTAGCCACGCCTACAGCTTTTCCGCTGTGGTGGTCTGGTTTAGAATCGTACTTTAGACAGGCAGTGCATGCGTTAAGATAATATAAAGAATGGAATCGCTCCGCTTATCTCCCTGTACCCTTGTTTGTATTAGAACTGTAGCAGCCTTGACGCAAGGCGGACCGCTGGAGACGCCCTACCCGACCAGCAACAATAGGCCACCACACAAGTAAAAGGATATGGTACCACTTCCCTTGTACGGTTCGTACGTCGTTCCGATCCTGGGCTACAGGACTGCATTCACAACTCCGTAATCGTTCAATCAGGCTGTTTGTTCTTTGTTCGATTGACTAAACAGCTTAACAGGTTTTCAATCTTTGAATGCACAATTAAGGAAGTTACCAGTAGTTTTTCTAGATATGTAGTTTAAAGCGCCGGCTGTAGCCACTTTAGCTAATGAGAAATGATTTACCCTTTCAATGGTTAACTATAGGTATACTCGTACATGACAACTTTAGCTCGTAGTTCGTAGTTCCTATTAGCAGCAGAGTGGTTAAGGAAAATAGATTAATAAAATGTTATATGAAGAGTTTAAGGATGTTTAAGGAAAATTACTAACACTAATTACAGGTCCTTAATTACTCTAAACTACGTACAATATTTTTAGAGTTCTCTCTTATAAAAATCACTACATAGTTTAGTACTTACGTCCGACGTCCGGTCGGTCCGGTAGGTACGACCTTCCCTACGTTACGTCTTACGTAAGTTGCAGATATAGATACCTTAGATGCTTTAACCTACATTCAATCTTCCATTTACAAAAATACATACCTACTTTGAATAGTTAGTATACCTAATACATGAGTATGTCGACGATAGCATGTAGGTCGCTGTGTATATAATATCTAAATATACATACATAAAAGGTTGCATATGCAAACAACTGTATCAAGCCTGAGGTCGTCGACCTGCCTGTCACTTGACCCTAAGGCCACATTGTTTAAGCCTAGTCAGTTAGTGGACCGAGCCAGTTGTGCATTTAAAAAGAACCTAAGCTTAATAACGTTTTTTTTGTGTAATTCACGCAAAATATTGAACTCTCGACCGATGTTCTGAATTATTTTATTACAATAGAGCTACGGTGTATTATCTATATAGGCTAGCACTTGCAAGAGAATTTTCTTTGTATGGGACTGAAGCTGTAGCAAAATAAAGTCGCCTATTAGAAACTCAACGAAGCGCTTTCGTAAAATACTATTAGAACATTTTGCGTGTAACATCACTCCGGCAATATTTTTAAAAGTTTTACAATACCTACTTAAAGGAAGCTATGTAAGTTGTAGACGTATAATCTAACATTAATTTGTAATTGTCAAATGCTGCGCGATAATTTGACCATCTAAGGTTTCTTCTCTCTGCGTAAGCCTTGATAATGAATGACTCATGACTCATGACTAGGGAATGCAAATCGGTTATTTTCGGTTATTTTTTGTATGGAAATTATCGGTTATTAACCGAAAATAACCGATTTGCATTCCCTACTCATGACAATTACAAGCGGCCATCTAATTAGTAATCCCGTCTCGTTCGCTTCCATTGTCTCATCAGTACGGTTACCATCAGTTTGTCACTAACATAAACGCCGTCGAGAACGTAATTTACTTTCTATACATCTCGCTCGCACTCGCATATTAGTGCAAACGGGATGTATAGAAAGTAAATTACGTTCTCGACGGCGTTTATGTCAGTGACAAACTGATGGTAACCGTACAGGAAAGCGACCCGCTTTCCGGCTGACCTTGTGCTCGTGCGCACATTTACTCGCGATTTTATTTCCCACATGCGTAGCAAACAAATTTCAACGTTCAATGAAAGTGCATAAAGTTTATTTTTGGTCGACTGCAGCTTGTATATTCTTGGATGTATAAGATAATTAATGCCTTATGTACGGCGATTAGCGTAGTAACTTTTTTTCGGTTACGTACTTAAATTTGAACCGTTTGTTTATAGTGTCAAAGTTCATTTTAGTATGCAAATGGTTATTAAAAAAGTGAAGTTAAAGTGTGTTTGGGTTATACGAGTAATTGGGAGAAATTATGATTTTGTTAAAGATTTTCACGTGTTTTGGGCGAGTATGTTTTTGTAGGTAATTAATTTTGTTGATTAAAAGTTAAAAGTGTCGGTTAAAAGTATTTTTTTAAGGTCATGGGGGAAAAATATGGTAGTAAATAAAAATAATGTAGCCTGATATAGGTACGCTCCATTGCTGGGCATAAACTTCCTTTAATTCACAAGAACTAGCATATATTCCAGAGCAATAAAGATTAAATAAATAAAGTTTTGAATTATTAAATAATTTATTTATATCATCGTTATAAATGACTCCATTATTATAATATTTGAATAGGTCTTATGATTTATTCACATAGCCTGGACAAAGCCTGCGTGGGGTTCGGTTCCCGGCATTAGCACACGAGGCGGGACAGCTGATTTATGAATGGCTCGATTTGACAGACACTTGACAGAGTCGCATTTACATTTATTCCAACTGTACTGTCTTTACAAAATAAAATCACATAATTTACTATAAAGGTATAATACAACATACAGTCGTACACTTTTGACAGCTGACAGAACTAAAAATCAACATCAGGATGGGGCGCCAATTCGGCCATACGTTTCTCAGACAAAACAAAGGCCCCACATTACATTATGTTTGCATTAATATATCTTTTATTACATATTAAAGAAAACTTATATACTTAGACAACTTGTTGCTCAAATAAAGCGAATACAAGTCGTACCAAAAATGTCTTAAATTCTGCAAAGATTTATTGCACTAATCCTGCTACGGCGTAGGCGACGTAGCATTAAGCGTAGCGCCTACGATAGGTCCCTTTACAAGTATTGTGATGCAGACCTATGGGCGCGAGTCGGATTTAATTTAATTCAGAATAGACATCTTTTAAAGATAAAGATAAAAAATAGTTTATTCAAGTAGGCATATTACAACGCGCTTATGAACGTCAAATAAACCTTTACCGGCTCCAACCGTACACCTCTGCCCCGAGAAGATTTAAATCCCCCCTCAATTGGAGGAGGGTATCCCAATATGGGACCGGCAACAAACTCGGCGGGACACATCTTTTCAAAACATTATTACATCTTATAATTAACATGCATTACGAGTAATTAAGAAAAATACCAAAGAAGACATCAAGACATCAAAGACATCACCAAGATACGATAACGATATGTTTAAGATCTAACCTGTCAAATTTGACATTTGCGCGATTCTGGAGATACTGTTGAACGATTTCCACAGGATATGACTTAGAGATCCAATTCACATCTAATAGATATCTTACTCTATCTAACGTAAAAGTGACATTGGTTGCCCGAATTGCGCTGCAAAAGAGAACTAGTTGGTATCTAAACTATAACGTATCTAGAATGGATCTAGTACCTACGTGTCGTCTCTTGTGAATATCCTGAAGTTCGAATACGGCAGTCAGTCACTTTTGCCAGTTTATTCATTGATAAATTGCTCATAGTTCTTATCAATCCAGACCTTTCGTTTTAATACTTGTATTAAAAGTGTTGTAAATGGCAGGTTTCATTGTTCTAGTGACTGACTAATTAGTTAATTACACAAACAAACAATTCGTCATGATAAATAATTGCAAAAATATAAGGTCCCAACCCAATAATGCCAATGGGTAAGTTAAGAGCTGTTATTTTATTACCTAATCGATCCGCGTCAAATAACGTCTAGCGTCCCCTAATACTACGAGTAGTACTAAAATTACCTGCAATGAAATTAAAATTATTATTAGATGGAACAATGTTGTTCATTTCGTTCGTTTTTAAAACGAAAAAAACAACATTCTATTTTCTAATACCATTGATTTCAATTTGACTGCCAATTATTTTAGCCGCTAGAGGATAAAATGAGTGTGTGAATGTTTACTATGCAAAATAATGAATGACTGACACCTGAAAGTGACGGTTTGGTACGGGCTAGCTATTGTCTGAACCTCTCGCTTGACGTTTTTCTCCAATGTCCAATGCCATTAATGAATACAGTAATTAGTATTGAAATATAATGAACTACTCGTAGTAGATTTTATTTAGTGATTATGAAGGCCATCACCCGTCTTCGCACGGTGAATACATTCACGTGTCATAATCATGTTATGCTATAAAATATTTAAAATCAAATAAAAGTTATTAAAACTTCTGTTTGAATACTTTTAATGAGACAAGTGAAGACCAAGGCAATATTTTACAAAGATAAGTTAATTGACCCACGAACATTCCAAGCGAAATAAAAAATCACGTTTGTTGTATGGGAGCCCCACTTAAATATTTATTATATTCTGTTTATAATATTTGTTGTTATAGCGGCAACAGAAATACATCATCCGTGAAAATTTCAACTGCCTAGCTATCACGGTTCATGAGATACAGCCTGGTGACAGACAGTAGATAGACGGGCAGACGGACGGACAGCGGAGTTTCAGTAATGGGGTCCCGTTTTTACCCTTTAGGTATGGAGCCCTAAAAAGTGTATTTTATTGGAAAGTGAGTTCGCACGCTCCCAATGCACACTTGCGGTCTGCCGGCAATCGATTTATTGCCTTAAACCTAAAAATATCGATAGAAGATTTGAATAAGTCGATTAACTCATTAGCATAAAGGCTCAATAAATTATTGTTGGAGTTAAAGAGGTATCGATGTAAATGAATGCAAAGACAAATTCGTTAATGCTATAGGAGTACAGGCAATCAAAGGGCAAGCTTTTTCGGCAAAATACACAAGTAATTAATTAATATAATCAATTTTTAGGGTTCCGTACCCAAAGGGTAAAACGGGACCCTATTACTAAGACTTCGCTGTCCGTCCGTCCGTCCGTCTGTCTGTCACCAGGCTGTATCTCACGAACCGTGATAGCTAGACAGTTGAAATTTTCACAGATGATGTATTTCTGTTGCCGCTATAACAACAAATATTAAAAACAGAATAAAATAAAGATTTAAATGGGGCTCCCATACAACAAACGTGATTTTTGACCAAAGTTAAGCAACGTCGGGAGTGGTCAGTACTTGGATTGGTGACCGTTTTTTTTTTGCTTTTTTTTTTCGTTTTTTTTTGCATTATGGTACGGAACCCTTCGTGCGCGAGTACGACTCGCACTTGCCCGGTTTTTTTTCGTTTGGCGCAGTATCTGTTTAGGTAACTCTTAATTATGATTTTATGATTAAAATAAAGATCTTACTTGCGAATATAATATCGGCATTTAAAAGTCGCACTTTACGCATGGATGTTGTAAATATACTGATCGTATTTACATATTTAACTGTAATTGTTTGACTATCATTTATATTTTAAACTGAATATTACATATAAATTCCTTTTTAGTGTTCCACATCAAAATTTGTAAAATGACTCTCATCTTCGAAATTCGGCCCTATCAAGTGCATATACTTAACCAGGGGGTCCCATTGTTTCCCATAAAGTTTTAAGTCATAATGTATTGTTTGTCATATTATCGTTAGTCATAAAACTGAAACCGTTAACTTTTCAGGATTTTCGTAAGGTTATTCTGTAGATAGGTTAGGTTAGGTTAGGTTTGTTTTGTGGCAATCCTGAAAAGTTACACGTTTCTGAGAAAAACCAATTATGACTAACGAAAATTCGGACAAACAATACATTATGACTTAAAACTATTTGGGAAACAATAGAGACCCACTTAACCAGACACTCTTATAAATATAGATTTTTATTTTGAAATGAATTATATTTTTGTATGATAGAGATAGACGGGTATTGTTTTCCTTTTGATTACTTGCAAATTGCATTGTGACCACATGGATCGTGCAGCTATCCACTCTTGCGCAACACGTCCGTCCGGTTGCGTCGCTTTCTTCCCCCGACCTGTCAATTAGATAACTACACGACGCCGATCAAGTGTTAATTGTGACTTGTAACTGTTTGTATAAATCATTTCAGTAGGAAGTGGTCACTGTACGAACATTATGGTGTGTATAGGTAGATTTTAAGTGATTTACTAGAAACCGTGATATTATTGAAAAGTGTTAAAATAATTTTTGTTCATGCTGGACCTACGCCAATTAGTTTTCGTGTCTTTTTTGCATGTTCAAAAAGAAATCAATGCCATTATACTGAAGTGTGTTAACAAATGGAAATGACGTGACTATGATTACCTGTGATTATTAAAAAGAGGCTATAATATATGTATTATCGGTTTACAGCGACTCAATAATCAACATAGAACACAGAATAAAGTAAAAAAAAATTGCTCTATGATGCATTTTGCCCCACGAAAGTCTTACATTGATTTCGCTGGTACGAATATGTCCCGAAGAGCAGTAATGTTACAACACCTGTGATAACTTTATAAACGAAATTCAAATTTACTCTTACGTCTGTTTCAGATTCGGATAAGGCAGTCAGTCGCTCGAGGCGGAAAGAAAGTTGTGAATTAGAGATACCTACAACCAGCTTGCGGTGACCGCTGACCACACGACGTCACAAAACACAACCGGTTGATAAGTCTATTGAGTCTATTCTAATGAGGAGTGACATTACAATCGCCTAATCGAGTTAAAGGCTAGAACAAACCAGTCCAAACCATTAGTCCACTCTTTAAGTATGATTGTTACGGATTTAGAAGTTCAAGTTAGACTGGTTCGGAAAATAATAGGGCTCAATCAAAACGATACTAATGGAAACATAAGGCGAGCTCTTACCGCACGATCACCACTTATTCGACATATACTAATGTAACTAATTTTGTAAATAATATGCAACTAAACCGAAAGATCTCAGTTTGGCGCATCTAACACAAATAACACAATAGAAGTAAAAGTCTAGTGAAATCGAGAGGGTCATTCTAATCAATAATTTAATTAATAAAAACAATGCAGTAGATGAAATAATACTAAAATGCAGGACTACATAACAGGAAATTATTCAAATATATATATCTTTGTCTATAGATTTAGCTTACTTTGCAGCCAGAGACTAGGAATCCTCTAGACCGAGTTTAGAGCAATTATTTCATGCAATCGATGATGCCAAAAATGCGGGGGTGCGCGGGACGAGGTGAGCGAAGTCCCGTGCCGTCATTGGTCCGTTCAAAGACACGGACGTCACACATAGACACTTTCGACACGAACATGGAGTAAAAAATTATCATATGCGTGGCAGAGGGGGTAGCGCGGCTATGCTAAGTCTGAAGGATGTTTTGTCTGTGTTTGCAGCCCAAACTTCTTGAAGCATTTGGATTTGGCATATAAAACGTCGATCATTCCATTGTCTCATGTGTATTTGCTTCTCTGGGATAAGGACGTTAACATTATTCTTCTAGTAGGTAAATAAAATAAACTCTTAGTTCGTCGACATCATTTAAATGTAGGTAGGTCATGATCATTCTTGGCAAAAAAGCTATTCAGCTACTGTAGCACATGTTGAATACCAAGCAGATTGTCCGCGGTACAGTCGGCGCCGTTTACCGGAACGTTTACATAAATTCTAGTTTTCTCCACAACGACTGATGTTGTATGTATGAGCTTTCTCCGCGGATTCCTCGCCGAGACTTGCCCGACGCGCCCGCGATGATTAAGATGTCAGAAGAATTGTTATAAACGTCGGCGTTTATAATGTCGCAAATCCTTTAACAATAAGTAAGCGCTAAAATTTATGATGGCTATTTTTTATACGAGAAAGCTACCAAACAGACTTTACCCAAGTAAAAATTGCATTACCTACAACATTATAAAATTTTGGTAATCCGTTGGCCCTTCAAAATACTATGTAATAATATGGTATCGATAAATCATCGTATCTACTCTCGTCCTTTTCGTCACGATTTGTGTATAAATTAGACCGTTTAACTCGCAAACATCGCAAAATGCGCTTGCGTCAGTCTTTTTTTTTTTCTTCTTTATTAGGGGCTATATAAGGCTCCAAAGCCTATGTATCACTGCGACCATTCCTGATCTATTGTGATCGCCACCTATTACAACTCTCGATCCAACCCTGCAACTTCGAATAGCTGCAGGATCCTTTTGGTCTCGAGAGACTTTACCTCCTCCGGGCGTAATATGTGTCCGCCCAAGATTAGGTCACGAGTACGCATTAGGCAAGGGCACTCTGTGAGGATGTGCAAGGGCGTCTCCTCCGCCTCCATGCAGAGTCTGCACCGCCCTATGTCACGTTTCCCCATGGTGCGCATGTGCTTATTTAGGCCGCAATGCCCGGTAAGCACCCTTACCAAGTTGCGCAGTTGGTTCCTAGACAGCGCTAAGGCGTTCGAGGACGCCTTTTTGCTGAAGGCCTTGATAAGCGCTTTGGAATGGTTCAAACCTGTTGTTTCTCTCCAGAGTTGAATGGTTTTGTAGTGACAGTAGGTCTTTAGGGTGAGCCGCGTTAGGCTTTTGGGGATACCACAAAAGGGCTCAGGACTGTAGTTCTTCCCCTTAGCCCCTGCTCGCGCGAGTTCGTCGGCCTTCTCGTTTCCTACGATACCCGCATGCCCCGGGACCCAACGTAGAACAACCTTGTTCCTGGCTCCAAGGTTGTTCAATAGTTGCCTGCAGTTCTCAACCAGCCTCGATGTGGTGACATCGGAGGTTAGAGCTAAGAGTGCCGCCTGGCTATCCGAATGGATATAGATAGTATGGTTGCCGTAGTTGCTTTGCAGATTGATTGACGCACATTCTAGAATGGCGTATACCTCTGCCTGGAATATAGAGCAAAAACGTCCTAGGTTTAAGCTGATGCTTTTCCTAGGCGCTTCACCGTATACTCCGCAACCTACTTCAGATCCGGATTTGGAGCCATCAGTACCACCTCAGGCTTCCTTCTTTCCACTTAATTTGACTGTTTGACCAGTCCTCCCGTTTGGGGATTTCCACTGAGTAAAGTTTGAGTGGACAAAATTTGGGTGACATAGTGTCGGTTGGCATCCCAAGAACAGGAATATCGTACACTGATTCATTAAACAGTCTCAGAGTTTGCGATAACCAATTACCTCTCCTCACGTCAGTCTTACTTCACCGTTGACAGGCCGTGCATCGGATGCGTGCGTGCATCGGCAGCTTTTGCGCAACGACACTCGGACGAGGCTTCAACTTTAGCCTCCAATTATTTACCTATCATTATACAAGCTAAGACACGCAGAACTGCACAACGCAAGACCTTGTGATAAAATTTACGATCAGTCAAATTAACTGTGTCGTCGATGGTTCTGTATTATAATGTCTGTGTATCTAATATGATACTGGATGTACATACATTATTACGGCCATGAAATTAATGCCGGTTGAATTAAAATAATATAACACCTGTAATAAGGCCAGTTGCTACAACGGCTCCCATGAGGCAAAGAGTTAGGGACACTTCCACTTGGGTACATTTCTCCTATCTGTCTAAAGGAGTTCCTCAAATTCATAATGTGCCTTTCCTTATTTTAAAAATATGCACTATTTCCCCCACTGACCTTACAATAATAAACAGTGATGATATATGAATTATTTTCTATGTTCTATGTTCATCAATCATTCCCTCAATGAAGGCTATGAGGCTATGGTCAATGTTTTTACCATTTGTAATAATGAAAGAACCATCATTAAGTATGTACCTAATACATGTGGCGGCCATGTCGTGGCAACACCAAATCCTCTCACTTGCTGATGACATATACCTACCTATCTGTCCAGTAACTCACTGACATGACGTGCTGCAGAGGTACGGGACAAATACCACCGAAATCGTCGTCATTACCAGACTGTCGGCTCGATTCGGAAAATGAATTAGATTTCTACTAGACTTCAACAAGTTACGATACGGATAATTTAAAGATATTTGTAAGATAGAAATGTCAAATTTGACGTTTCTGCGATTCTGGAGGTCCTCTTGAACGATTTCGACAAGTTATGACTTAGATATCCAAGTCACATCTAGTCGATATCTAATGTAGATCTAGTTGATCTCTAAATCGTCTCAAGATCTTGTGATTATCTCGAAATCCGAATAGGCCTGAGGATTTTGTATGTTCCGCTATGAATTGCAGTTAACCATGACACGTGTTATGGTATGTAAGTATATTATGTAGGTTGCTAAATATTACGGTTACTATAATTCTGATTGGATCTTTATCAAATGTACAGTAGATTGTACGTTCGATGAATATCAATAAATAAGTTTCTGCTTCTGTTCATCATGCAAAAGCGTCGCCAGGTTTGTTGGCCAGTGTTTTTACTGGCAGCTATCTTGAGATTGTAAAATATTCCTGATCAGTATCTCAAAAGACAAACCAACACAAATCAACCTACCTACTTCTAAAATAAACTCTAGAAAACATGTTCAATGAAAGTTTACAAATAAATAGCAATCCTCAAATGCTTCTGAACGCAGGACCGTCAGCCTAGAAGGCACCACTACCAGCTATAGGCTTACCACATTATCACTAAATAATTTTATGTTGGCCTAATAGTTACAACTGCAATAAATTGCCATACTAGAATTGTTTTGTTTTCGTAGCTGGACAGATGAATGACCTTTGCAGAATGTGCGCACCGCGTTGCGCAAACCAATCTCGCGCCGACGCTAGTGATCCCCGCGGCGCTGTTTAGAGGCCGGACACTGTGTGTTCTGATATGTTGCCACCTGATAATATTTGGCAGGTGGTTGGCTAATGTATGGCCTAAATGTCTGTCGTACTTGTAGTATTAATGGTTTTTATGGCCGTCAAGAGACTGTAAACTTTGCGAATAATGCGACATGAACGTTAGCGGTATTAAGAGCAATCTATCAATGACAGGCAAAATGATCTAGAGCTATGAAAAATAGTAGGTAGGTACCTATACAAATAGTGATTAAGAGCGCTCTTACAAGAAAAGTCGAAATAATGCAAAATTGATGATACTAGTCGACGAAATTCAGGACTTTGCGCTCATTATTAGAAACAATGAGTACTTGTTCCAGTAAAAGCGTCTTCTTATCTTTATACATATCGTTGTAAATATTAGAAAAAGGACTTATTAAATTAGTAATGATTTTTTTTCTGATGGTCGTTTCCGAAAAACCCCGTGAAGCACTGAATGGCGAGCTGTTATTTGGAAATGTTGAGAATTTTACTCTGCTAAACCTGGCTTTTTTGTATTACTAATACCCTGTACTTTAGGCATATCAAACTATATTTTTCCTACATACCTTTGAGAAAGAGAAAATCAAAGTAAAACGAACTCGATTTTCTCTCCGAAACAAGTGTCAATTCCTACGAAAATCTACTTAATATCGAAGTCATTTTCATACTCAAGCAATCTGCAACGTTTGCTTATACTGTTGGTATACATTAGTGTTTATGAAATTCTACTATAATTTTTTGGCAATTTTTTGAAAACTACTCTATATTACCGATGACGCGCGCTGCGCCAGCTCAGTGCCGCGGCAGAGCTTGTAGAGGCAGGACGTGTGTCGGTCGGCTCCGCACATTTTCAACGGCGACGACGAGGTTTTTTCATCATTGTGTGCGGCGGGCGCCGTGTAAAACGCTATACTGTGTGCGTGTAAACCGCAACGAGAGACTTTGATCCTAGCACTGTTTTTATAGTATTATAATTTATAATGGTACAGTTTAATAAACTACCGGACAGGATTAAAAATATTTGAAACGACCTGACATTCTATATGTATTTATTTGACTCAAGATAGTACTCAGGGTCTGATGATGGAGCCGGAAGGTGGTCACCGGTACCAATCAACCATGCAACTAAACCACTTCGTGTTTAGGCTCGTTTTATTCATCTCAACAAGATCTTTGACAGAAGATAGTACTCAGGGTCTGATGATGGAGCCGGAAGGTGGTCACCGGTACCAATCAACCATGCAACTAAACCACTTCGTGTTTGGGCTCGTTTGATTCGGCTCAACAAGATCTTTGACTTAAGATAGTACTCAGGGTCTGATGATGGAGCCGGAAGGTGGTCACCGGTACCAATCAACCATGCAACTAAACCACTTCGTGTTTGGGCTCGTTTGATTCGTCTCAACAAGATCTTTGGCACAAGATAATACTCAGGGTCTGATGATGGAGCCGGAAGGTGGTCACCGGTACCAATCAACCATGCAACTAAACCACTTCGTGTTTAGGCTCGTTTGATTCGTCTCAACAAGATCTTTGACACAAGATAGTACTCAGGGTCTGATGATGGAGCCGGCAGGTGGTCACCGGTACCAATCAACCATGCCACTAAACCACTTCGTGTTTAGGCTCGTTTTATTCGTTTCTATAAGATCTTTGACACAAGATAGTACTCAGGGTCTGATGTTGGAGCCGGAAGGTGGTCACCGGTACCAATCAACCATGCAACTAAACCACTTCGTGTTTAGGCTCGTTTGATTCGTCTCAACAAGACCTTGGACACAAGATAGTACTCAGGATCTGATGATGGAGCTGGAAGGTGGCCACGGGTACCAGTCTACCATGTAACTGAACCACTTCGTGTTTGGGCTCGTTTGATTTGTCGCAACAAGATCTTTGACACAAGATAGTACTCAGGGTCTGATGATGGAGCCGGCAGGTGGTCACCGGTACCAATCAACCATGCCACTAAACCACTTCGTGTTTAGGCTCGTTTTATTCGTTTCTATAAGATCTTTGACACAAGATAGTACTCAGGGTCTGATGTTGGACCCGGAAGGTGGTCACCGGTACCAATCAACCATGCAACTAAAGCACTTCGTGTTTAGGCTCGTTTGATTCGTCTCAACAAGACCTTGGACACAAGATAGTACTCAGGATCTGATGATGGAGCTGGAAGGTGGCCACGGGTACCAGTCTACCATGTAACTGAACCACTTCGTGTTTGGGCTCGTTTGATTTGTCGCAACAAGATCTTTGACACAAGGTAGTACTGAGGGTCTGATGATGGATCCGGAAGGTGGTGACCGGTACCAATCAACCATGCAACTAAACCACTTCGTGTTTGGCTTCGTTCGATTCGTCGCAACAAGATCTTTGACACAAGATAGTACTCAGGGTCTGATGATGGAGCCGGCAGGTGGTCACCGGTACCAATCAACCATGCCACTAAACCACTTCGTGTTTAGGCTCGTTTTATTCGTTTCTATAAGATCTTTGACACAAGATAGTACTCAGGGTCTGATGTTGGACCCGGAAGGTGGTCACCGGTACCAATCAACCATGCAACTAAAGCACTTCGTGTTTAGGCTCGTTTGATTCGTCTCAACAAGACCTTGGACACAAGATAGTACTCAGGATCTGATGATGGAGCTGGAAGGTGGCCACGGGTACCAGTCTACCATGTAACTGAACCACTTCGTGTTTGGGCTCGTTTGATTTGTCGCAACAAGATCTTTGACACAAGGTAGTACTGAGGGTCTGATGATGGATCCGGAAGGTGGTGACCGGTACCAATCAACCATGCAACTAAACCACTTCGTGTTTGGCTTCGTTCGATTCGTCGCAACAAGATCTTTGACACAAGTTAGTACTCAGGGTCTGATGATGGAGCTGGACTGTGGCCACGGGTACCAGTCTACCATGTAACTGAACCACTTCGTGTTTGGGCTCGTTTGATTTGTCGCAACAAGATCTTTGACACAAGGTAGTACTGAGGGTATGATGATGGATCCGGAAGGTGGTCACCGGTACCAATCAACCATGCAACTACACCACTTCGTGTTTGGCTTCGTTCGATTCGTCGCAACAAGATCTTTGACACAAGTTAGTACTCAGGGTCTGATGATGGAGCTGGACTGTGGCCACGGGTACCAGTCTACCATGTAACTGAACCACTTCGTGTTTGGGCTCGTTTGATTCGTCGCAATAAGATGTTTGACACAAGATACTACTCAGGGTCTGATGATGGAGCTGATAGACAGGTACCCGTCGCCACCTTCGCGCTCCATCATCAGACCCTGAGTACTACCTTGTGTCAAAGATCTTGTTGAGATGAATAAAACGTGCCTAAACACGAAGTGGTTTAGTTGCATGGTTGATTGGTACCGGTGACCACCTTCCGGCTCCAACATCAGACCCTGAGTACTATCTTGTGTCAAAGATCTTGTTGAAACGAATAAAACGAGCCTAAACACGAAGTGGTTTAGTTGCATGGTTGATTGGTACCGGTGACCACCTTCCAGCTCCATCATCAGACTCTGAGTATCACCTAGTGTCAAAGATCTTGTTGAGACGAATCAAACGATCCTAAACACGATGTGGTTTAGTTGCATGGTTGATTGGTAATGGTACCTTCCAGCTCCATCATCAGACCCTGAGTACTGTCTTGTGTCAAAGATCTTGTTGAGACGAATCAAACAAGCCCAAACACGAAGTTGTTTAGTTACATGATAGACTGGTACCCGTGGCCACCTTCCAGCTCCATCATCAGACCCTGTGTATCTTCAGTGTCAAAGATCTTGTTGAGACGAATCAAACGAGCCTAATCATGTTACTACATGGTTGATTGGTATCCGTGACCACCTTAATCATCATCAGATCCTCAGTACCAGTTCGTTTTTAAACCCTCGTTGATACAAACTTTACAACCTATAGGTACCAAATGCAATGACGAAACATGTAAATAAGCGAGTAGGTACCTATAATTTCTTTCGAGTAATATACCTTCATAAGTACGAGTATGGGGCTATTCATAAATTACGTCGTTTCAAATGGGAGGAGTCGGGGGGTCTGGACTTCGGATGATGGTAACATGACGTAGGAGGAAACAGATTCATCCGAAGCTTGATTTTTGGATGATTTGAGGGGTGGGGGGGGGGGGGGGGGTCAAAAATCGTCAAAAATAGATGACGTAATTTATGAACAGCCCCTATGTACTGCATTTATTATTTTCGTACTTACCAAATAAGTTTTAGAACTTTAAAAGTTAAGTACAGTTAGTGTTGTTATGGTTGATTTCAATATGCTTCGCGAAGGATCAAGAATGTTTAATCCATCATTGTAGTGCGAGTGTGGTAGAAGGGATCGGCATACTGAGCTCGCACGGCCTGCCGCAGCGCGTAAAATACCTAAACTCGCTCAACGCCGAAATGTAATAGCGCTCTTAATAATTTAGATTAAATTAATTAATTAATTAATTTAGATTTGTGACTTTGTTAATAAAAAGGTACACGCATCATTGTCGCTTGCCATATTTAAGGACGCTATGACAGGTTATTCGTATAAAGTTATAAGCAGATTTCGTCTTTATGGTAAGCGACAAAGTGGTACCTTTTGATTGAGAACGTCACATTTTTTGCATTCTAGATATAATACATAGTAATTATTGTTGGGGTCATGTGATGTAAAATCGTTGAAAATATTAGATATTAGATGCAAATTTCCAAATGTGGTCTTAGTATATGAAACTTATAAGATAGGTATCGATAAACTAAATATCGGAAGGAAGAAACTAGCGTTGCCTCGTTCGTGCTAGAAAATTCTCTATGTCTATACATAAATAACTCAATCAAACATTTTCCTACCGTCTCTATCCCTTTATCGAATAACAAGTCATCAATGCCGTTTATTCCTGATTCTTTTATTAATTTAGGTCTCAACTATTAGGTTACTATGCGTTAAGATACGCAACTTAAAGTAACAACCTAAATATTAACTGACGACACATATAGCTTGTTAATTTAATAGCTTAATCGTAAGCTATTACAAAGTTATGCCATGTAGTTATATGTTGAAATATTTAGTCCCTCTTTAGTCTGGCACATGTACATATATACGTAATTGGACATTAAGAAGTGGACGATCGCTTATTCTACATACAAACGTAGGTAGTCCCCAGTCACCCAGGATGAATAGGTCATTGACTACGTTGTGTACTT
The DNA here is from genome assembly GCF_910591565.1 of Cydia splendana. NCBI lineage: Eukaryota > Metazoa > Arthropoda > Insecta > Lepidoptera > Tortricidae > Cydia > Cydia splendana. The sequence continues at coordinate 15,600,243 of NC_085965.1, read as the reverse complement.
GTCTCTATGATTATGGTACTTACAAGGAATTTTTAAGTAGGTAAGTACTTAAGCATGGAAACTACTGCTCTGAAAGTAAGTTTTACATTAGGAATAAATTGTTAAGCCTTTTGTCTTTGTCAGTAATTAGACTGACAAAGAATTCTTCAATTAAATCTTTTGTGAGTGATTAGATTAGTTGTTACTTTTTGGCGAAACTAGCGAACGAATATCTTGGCTTTACAGTATAAATCTGATAAATAGTAAAATTAGGTGTAGCTAAGCGGAACAGATTGAGTGCAGTGCAAGCGTGCAGCGTGTGACCGGCTAATCGGCGACCTTTCTCTGTTGTTTCAAAAGTTTCAAAACCAAGTTGCACAAACCATAGCGAGCAGCGTCAGCAACAACAAGACAGGCTAGAGGCTAGAGCAAGGGTTACATTTTTGCGCTATAGTGTATGTTGATGGTAGGTACTACATATTAGGTAATAAATATCAAAATAGGTGACACCGTTTTAAAATCATAAGGGGTCATCCATTAATTACGTCACACGTTTAGGGGGAGGGAGGGGGTCAAGAAAATGTGACATATTGTGACATGGGGGAGGGGGGAGACACAAACTTTGTGACGTCACTTTAACTTCATCAGTAACCGAATTTTTGTTTTAAATTATTTTATTCGCTGTACATTTAAATAACAAGTTTTTAAAACGATAATCGTTTTTATTCTTTTAATTTTCTTTCCTAAGCAGTTTTGGGTTATAAAATTACTAATATTTATATCGTCAAAAATATTTTGATAAAATATTAATAATACTTAGGTACTTACTTAATTCGATTTGGCGATTTCGTAGAAAAAATGTGACGTCACACTAGGGGGGAGGGGTTTGCCAAATGTGACCAAATGTGACAGGGGGGGGGGAGGGGTCAAAAAACCTAGAAATTCGTGTGACGTAATTAATGGATGACCCCTAATGTAAAGGAGATCTATGTTAACCGTTACATGTAATATTTATATTCACACCTTGTGCTAGATTTTCCATAAAATATTTTCCAAATCGAATAGGTTGTTAAATTAAAATTCCTTATAATATTTACACATCACACATTGGTAATTATCAATTGCTAATATATTAGTAAATGAACATTTTTCAACTATGGGGCTGTCCATAAATTACGACATCGATTTTTGACGATTTTTTACCCCCCCCCCCTAAAATCATCAAAAAATCATGCTTCGAATGACCCCGTTTCCTCCTACGTCATGCTACCATCATCCGATGCCCAGAACCCCCCCCCCCCTAATTTGAAATGACGTAATTTATGAATAGCCCCTATAATGAATACCGATAGGTAAAACATTAAAATCTTGGCACTCAATACATTTTCAGTCAAGGTTGTAAATTTTTATATTCATGTCGATAAAGAAAATCATGGTAGAAGTACAATTAATTTGCCGACGTTACTGAGATAATCGAATCGCCGCAGCGCCCGCGCCGCGCTCGCAAATATCTCATTAAAACAAACTGTTTCCTTCATGTTTACACACATTTATTCGTGCACTATTATTTTATTATCGTTTAAAGCTCGTTATACCTGCAGAAATAGTGATCCATTAGTTTGATAACGTATATTATAGACTTCAACAAGTTTGGCACCGACTTGGCAGTGACAACGCATACCTTACGGCACATAGGAGCGCCATACTTGACATAACACTTGGCATGAAAACTTATCGTCGACTTACAAATAGAATTACAAATAGATATACAACAAAAACAAAAGGATTAAGTACTGTGTTGGTATCATGAAACGGGCTTAATTCAGCATAATATTGCCTTAAACCGTATGCCCATTCGGTAAAGCCAGTAAAGACGACGTATATTTATAATTAGAAAATAAAATACGTGTGTTCATGCTTTCACGATTCAGCATCTAGCGAATTCGCTCGCATATTTTATTGTGGATAGTGGTTTGGCATTAATTGTGTAGGCAGGTAATAAAGGCTTGTAATCAACTGAATTTAATGGTAAAATGCTTGTAATAAATTGAATTTAATAGTAAAGTAAGTATTAGGCCTTGTAGTTTGTAATTGAAATGCCCGAACTGTAATCAAGCCGGCCACTAAACTGCGCTTTAAACGGTTGCAACACTTAATTGCCGATATGTGGCCCTAGACTGCCCGTATATGGCAGCTAAGGCTGGAGCCAACACGATAACGCGCTAAGCATAAAAATGCAAATTTTAATATAGCTAACAAAAGTAATCTGTTCCCAATAAAAAAAGAGAAAAAATAACCTAAACCCACTGTGCATTATCAGTATTGAATGTACATTTGAATGTAAATATTACCTAAGCCGAAATAAATGTCATATACGAAGGGAAAAATGACCAAAGCCTCCAGTGTCCAGAGCTGGAATCGAACCATAATATATGGATGGTTTATACTTTATATGATAGTGTGTCTACTGGAAAAAAACACAATTTTTTTTTAATACAAGAAATTAAATTGTTCTTAGAGTATTGAATGTCATAATACCCATAGTGTATGTCTATTTTTTTGCGATTACATGATTCTTTCAGTGATAGCGTTTTCCGTTGATGTGAAATTTCCTCTCTGTTGCCTTGAAAGTGCAACTTAGATGTTTTCCGCTTCCCGTTTAATTCTAGCCACAGCTTTATAAAGCCGTCGATCTAGAATGCGCCCGCGTGGTGAAAGGGACGGCCCTTCGCCTCGACCATTCAAGTGCTAATCACTGTTATCTATTCAAAATACAATTTACCATAACAATGTAAGTAGGTATTTTGAGACCACAGGGATCATATTGGTTTCGCCCCGTTCAATTGATGTTTCTTTTTTTCATTTGTACGAGATAGTTAAGATTCATCTATTCTCGCCCACCTTACATACCTTACCTTCATCAATTGATTTAATTGTTATTATCACCACCATCATCATCACCATATCAGCCCTTTATCGCCCACTGCTGAGCATAGGCCTCTCGTCTAGTAGGTACTCCACTTGTTCCGTTCCTAAGCTAATCTCATCCAGAACTGACCCGCAATCTTCCGGATATCGTCCACCCAACGAGCCAACGGACGTCAGGCGCTTCTTTCATCCGAAAGCGGCCACAATTCTGTTAACATTTTAGTCCATCTGTCATCACTGTGCCTTGCAACATGTCCATGCAAATTGTTATTATGCGTGTGTGAACGTGGGATTTTCTCCAGAAAATTCATTGTCCTAGGGCTCCTCACACTTAAGGCAGTCTATGTTTGGGTGTACAGCCTCTAGGTTAGGCGCAGCTAAAGTCAGTGTCTAATCTCATCAGCTCATCGCAGTGACTTCTATGGGATTTTTTGTACTCTTTTGCGTAGTTAGAGCTAATATTTTTCTGACTTATGGATGTAATGTTTTAACTATATGCACAATACAGTTTTCAGACAAACTTACATCTGTATGCTAGTATTAATTTATTCATTCTGTTTTACGTTCCCAATTGTTCGAATGAAAAAAAAATACAAGGTTAACTCCCTATGATTGTACTAATCAAATTTTAAATAACATAATAATTATAATTAAGAAGAATCACCTAATGTCATGGTCACGACGCTCATTACCCAAAGGTTGGCTAACTGTGGGAACATATACATAATTAATATGTGTTATTCTTATTCGAAGATGTATAGAATGGTGAATCATAAATTAACTGTCCATGCCGGCTTAACCGCTGACTACCTGCGGCAATCGTATCTATCGATGCCTTTTGCAAGGCCGATTGTATGTAACTTTAAAGAGCCTTCTAACCGTCGGCTAGAAAAGCAATAAAGATCTTAATTTTGAGAATCGTAAAACCATAAGAAAACTCTTAGGTATCCTTAATGTAAGAAAGCGTGAATTCATGATGGGATGATGATTATTGAAACTTGACTGAGAATTGTTTATTCCAAAATATACACATTTTTTGACGCATTACCTACCTCAAGTTTAAGTAAGTAGGTACATAGTAATTGTTTCAGTCTTCAAAATGGGTGCGGGATTGAGTATTTTTGGAGTAGCTTCACGATCAAAACCAGATGCATCATAGATCACAGTTCGAGGTTGCGCTGCTAAACTCAAATGGTATTAAATACATCTAAGATTTCATTATCATACGTCGTTTTAGTTGGGCAGCCTCGACACAGGTGCGCCGAGAGTTGCGCAGGCGGCTAAAGTTTGCGTCCGGCGCGGGCGCCGTAACTATTAATTCATAACTAAGCTGATTATTACGTTAGGTTAAGACAGGCGCCTTCAGATTCATAAAATATGATAGGTACCACTTTGCTTGCTATCCAGTATTTGCGATGTAGGTCATGTAGGTACATACCGAAATAACAAATTGAAATGAAGTCTAAAGAAGAAAAACAATAATACGTACTATAACTAGTCCTTTTTTTTAAATATTTGGACATTCATTGACCTCAGAGTCTTGGTACTGTTATGAGCTGGTTTTCTGTTGACGGTACTCAGTAGTGTAGATAACAGGTCATTGGCCTTTGGCATAAAATAAGTATACTTGTAATCATATAGGTACACCTACTTACTTACGTCTTACAAAAAGAAACCAAAAAAATGCCCGTCAGATAGTTTATTCAATAATCGTGACTCTGCTTCCCGTTTACCGTACTAAACTGTACCTACTATATGTTACTTGCCATGCTCATTGTGTGCCCCCGAATGATCAATCATTGCACCATTGATGTTTCTGTTATTGTAACGGCATCGTATTTAAAATAAAATTGACGTTGATAGACTCATACTTGTGGAAAGTGTCGGTTTATGTTTAAAGCTTAAAGGTTCGTGTACAATACAAGCTTTTATCGCAGACTGTACTTTTCCTCAGACAGTTATTGGTACAGAACGAGTAGGAGTAGCTGAGCGGGTGAGATGTTAAAAAAAAACTTACAAAAGCTGTTATTTTCTCTAAAGTGAATTTGAATTTTCAAGACAGCGCCCCCTTAGCAACTTCTGCAACTGATTGTACTAATACTCATTCTCATTATGATGATTCTAACAAAACCGAACATAATTAAAGCCTGACCAGGAATATATGATCACGCGCCATGTTGCGGAATTTCACTGGAACAAATTTTGTCATACTATACTGAACTGTCACCCTAAACAATGAGAATAACAGCGCGCTCTTGACAATGATCATATATTACTGGTCAGGCTTTAGGTTACTTTATTTTATAATATAGTTCCTAATATAGACACTGCATGGTTAACATTTAAAGAAGTCAAAACCAACTAACTTTTTTCATATGTACTACTTATGAAAAAATACAGCCCAAGCGAATGCCGAAAAATTAGATGTATTTCCTAATATTCGACAGTTCTAACTAATAGAAGGGAACCGACCTGATTATGTTTTCATGACACGCGTTCTGACTGTTCTGAGTCCTATTGCCGGATCGGATCGCATTGCAGCGCTCTCGGGTTGCGACGTGTTATTGCTCAACTGTTGTGGGAAGTATCGGTATATTCCACTATTTTACTACATTTCTTACTAGTTTCTTGCAACGTATTCCGTGTGAAGTTTATCTCATGCTGATTTCATAAGTGGTTTTCCACGTGACATTTAAGTAGAGAATCTATTATTGAAAGTGGCGGACTAAACTATATTTTTAGAGAAACTAGAAATGCTTCATCTTATTTACATGCTTACATAATTACATAGCTTACAATATTGACCTACATTATGGTACATCATTAATTACGTGGCCACGATTTTAACTCTACCGATACCGTCTCGACTGACTCGAAGATTTATCTTACGCCTAATGTATGAGATTTTTTGCTTGCTCAGGTAAAACAATCTTAGCTGATATATTTATGTTTTCCCTTGTACCAATTCTAGTGCTATTAGACAGGAATTTAGAGTTTATATTTTTACCACCAAAACTAGAAATCTCCGTCGAAACGTCGGAAATAGAGGTAGGTAAACAAAATAAATTCGTGATAGACCTTTTGCAATTTATGATTTAGTCATCATCATCTTCCTCGCGTTATCCCGGCATTTTGCCACGGCTCATGGGAGCCTGGGGTCCGCTTGACAACTAATCCCAAGAATTGAGGTATGTGTTATGAAAGCGACTGCCATCTGAACTTCCAACCCAGAGGGGAAACTATGCCTTATTAGGATTAATTCCTCACGATGTTTTCCTTCACCGAAAAGCGACTGGTAAATATCTAATGATATTTCGTACATAAGTTCCGAAAAACTCATTGGTACGAGCATCCGGATTGAAAGTCGCACGTTCTTACCGCTAGGCCACCAGCGCTCTTTATGATTTAGTATAATTCAAGTTTGTTTCAGAATTCAAATTTCAAAATTTAACAAATGACTTTCCATTCACCTAATTATTATTTAATTGCAGGAGTGACAGTGCAATCCTGCGGTCGGTTGCGCCATGACCTGACGAAAGCGGCCCAGGCGCATGGTGCACTGTTGAATAGCAATGCTTTTTACACTAGTCGCGTATATATTCAAATTACTAGGTATATGCAATTCGTGCCAACACCATTTGTGACTGAATGAGAACCACAGGCATATTGCAAGTATAAACCGAAAGGGCTCAGATTTCAAAGATTGAGCTAGGAATGATCGCATTGCCTAAGTTATTATACAGCTTTTACATAGGTAAGTACATAATTTGATTACAGCCCCTAAAGAAATGTGGCACACTTACCTAGTTTATCTACTATACTATTATAACCGGTAGTAAAACGTATGAATTTACTGTTACGGGTTACCCTACCTATCTTATTTCTATGCAAACTACTATATTATATTTATAAGGACAGGTTCCTTTTCCCCAAATAGATAGTGTGTAGCAATGATAAATACTAAATATAGTTGGTCAAGCAGATCTTGTCAGTAGAAAATGGCGGCAAATTTGAAAAATGTAGGCGCGAAGGGATATCGTCTCATAGAAAATTTGAATTTCGCGCCTTTTTCTACTGACAAGATTTGCTTGACCAACTATAGGTACTTAGTTTCGTGCCAAGATTATCGATAACGTTTGTTTGTGTATGGGTAGTAGGTAACCTCTAGATATAACATATGAGAATAAATAGATGTGGATTTTAACTTTTTACTTACAAAACGACTGAATCGAACGTCCGTATTTTTATTAGCTGAACTTACCTGAAACAAAAAAAGTTCTTTAGTCTAGAATATTAATGGCATACCAATATACGGGCCAGAAAATCACGACTAATGGCTTTACTTCTAGGAAATTACATTATTATATTACGCCGACAACGTCTATGGCGAAATTTTCTTGTCCATTTACCGAGGATTCCACCTCTACAGTAAGGCTGATGTTATTTACAGATTAACATCAATAATGACGCCGCCACTCCAGCAGGTGCTAAATCGTGTCGCTAAAAGCATTAAACCACTCATATGATATGAATCAAGTCTCGATGTAACGTTACTCGCGTGACGTAAGAAGTCGGTTTGTGGCGACAGGTCGGGCCACTCTCGCTGGCGAAACGGAAAGCGGATGGACGGGATGCCAGTGGACGACCGCGGTTCCTTTTTCCTTGCTAATATTTTACGGGCTTGGAATAGGTAGATATCGCTGGCCCAATATTACAGGGTTCTATGTTTCACTTTTATCGAACTGCAATTGGAACATTGTCATAGTGACATTAAGTCGAATTTCAATTACAGTGAAACCTGGATAAGTAAGACGAGCAGATTTGTCTCACTTAAAGAGGTATTCCACTTACCCAGGCTCTCAGTTAGCCAGGTACAAATAAATTTCTGTCTCATTTACAGAGGGTCCCATTAATAGAGGTGAGAATAGAGGATATATCTCAGTTATAGAGGTGGTTAATAAGGTATTTTGTAATTATCTTTAAATGTTTAGGTAAAATAATCCTTGTCCCTAAATATTTTTTAAGTCAGTTTTAATATTTCTTTGAATTTATTTTGAATGATTTTCCAAAGGATTGATTTTTTCAATTATATTTGATACGGACTTCATTGCGTCTTAGAAATTAATTAAATGAAAATTTGTTTATTCTTGTTACTTATCAAGTTTTCAGCTTTCGTTTCGATAGTTTTAACTACATAAAGTAACTAAATGAAACTTGAAGTCGTTTAGACACAATTAAGCAAATGCGGAATTTGTGGATAGACTAAGAATTAGTAAGAATACGGAAATAGATCAATAAAGTCCAAGTTAGAGAGGTCATAGATTGACGTTATCTCAGATACAGAGGTAATTCGTATAAAATTCTAAAAAAACAATTAGGAAAATGTAATCTTATAAATATAGTCTCAGTAAAAGAGGTAAAATACACTCTCTGTCTCAGTTATAGAGGTAAATGTGACTATAAAATCCAGAGGCGTATTTACAAATTTGGCGCCCCGGGCCATTTTGATTCGCCGCCCCCCTTCATCAGTGACGATAAAGTATTTTATTTAAGAATAAAAAAACCTGCAACAAGTACCTTTGGGGTGTGAAATAAAAAAAAACTAAACATTTACCATTTACTCACATAGGCATTTACAGGGTAAGGAGGAAATGTTCTCGGAAATATTAATTTTCAATATATTGTCCTTAGTGAATAGAATCAGGCGTTACTTTGCGGAAATCCATACTAATTAAAACCAAAATATTACTTTGCTAATCCGCGAAAAGATAACGTGCTAGTCAATCAGTGCTAACCCGTTATACTTACTTGCGTATTTTTACATGCAATTAATATTCCCACCCTCCCACCGCAAAAATAAATACGCAAATAAATATAACAAACCACCACCAAAAGAATAAACCTCGACACGTGTTTCGCCTCTCTACGAGGCATCCTCAGGAGTTGTTGACGGTCTGACGCCCGGCAACGGAATGACCTGTCTAGAATGGTCGGCCATATTTATACCTTGACCACTCCCCCTACCGTGCAAGTGTGAGTGAGATGGAAAAATTCGTAATAACGGCGATGACGCAACATTCAATTGTTCGTTAAGAATCATGCCCCTATTGTTGTACCTAATTATTTCCAGTTGTTCCAGAACACCCAAACGCAATCCCTTTTCGCAAACATGTAAAATATCAAAAGAATGATTCTCAGATAAAGTGTGACCTGTATCTAATAAGTGCTTTGCAAAATTGGACTTCTCTGGATGGTTATGTCTATATGACGCAACATGCTCTTTATACCTAGTAGTGAAACTACGGCCCGTTTGCCCCACATACACTTTATTACAATCGTCACAGGTAAGCTTATAAACTCCAGACTTTTTCCCATTCTCGATCTTATCTTTGCCATTGCAAAGCTTCGAGTGCAAAGTATTATTTGTCTTAAAGGCCACAGGAATGTCGTTAGACTTCAAAATTTTGTAAATTGCATCAGACAACTTGCCAACATAAGTTATGCTCGCTTTATATTTCTTAATCGGTTCAGAGGATCGTGCCGCATACAACATAGTGTTGACCATACTATTCCGCTTTTTCCTGATGATACCATCCACAACAGACTTATCGTAACCATTCGAAACTGCTAAGTGATAAATATTATTTAATTCAATCTGATAGTGTTCATCAGAAAGAGGCACAGTCAACATTCTATGCACATAACAATGAAAACCACACATCCGTGGCAGCATAAGTTGGCTGCTTTTCATTGTTATGTGCATAGAATGTTGACTGTGCCTCTTTCTGATGAACACTATCAGATTGAATTAAATAATATTTATCACTTAGCAGTTTCGAATGGTTACGATAAGTCTGTTGTGGATGGTATCATCAGGAAAAAGCGGAATAGTATGGTCAACACTATGTTGTATGCGGCACGATCCTCTGAACCGATTAAGAAATATAAAGCGAGCATAACTTATGTTGGCAAGTTGTCTGATGCAATTTACAAAATTTTGAAGTCTAACGACATTCCTGTGGCCTTTAAGACAAATAATACTTTGCACTCGAAGCTTTGCAATGGCAAAGATAAGATCGAGAATGGGAAAAAGTCTGGAGTTTATAAGCTTACCTGTGACGATTGTAATAAAGTGTATGTGGGGCAAACGGGCCGTAGTTTCACTACTAGGTATAAAGAGCATGTTGCGTCATATAGACATAACCATCTAGAGAAGTCCAATTTTGCAAAGCACTTATTAGATACAGGTCACACTTTATCTGAGAATCATTCTTTTGATATTTTACATGTTTGCGAAAAGGGATTGCGTTTGGGTGTTCTGGAACAACTGGAAATAATTAGGTACAACAATAGGGGCATGATTCTTAACGAACAATTGAATGTTGCGTCATCGCCGTTATTACGAATTTTTCCATCTCACTCACACTTGCACGGTAGGGGGAGTGGTCAAGGTATAAATATGGCCGACCATTCTAGACAGGTCATTCCGTTGCCGGGCGTCAGACCGTCAACAACTCCTGAGGATGCCTCGTAGAGAGGCGAAACACGTGTCGAGGTTTATTCTTTTGGTGGTGGTTTGTTATATTTATTTGCGTATTTATTTTTGCGGTGGGAGGGTGGGAATATTAATTGCATGTAAAAATACGCAAGTAAGTATAACGGGTTAGCACTGATTGACTAGCACGTTATCTTTTCGCGGATTAGCAAAGTAATATTTTGGTTTTAATATTGTCCTTAGGCATTTTGTACAAAGAAATATTGATTTTGGAAAATGAGATCGTTCGATTAAAAGTGTATTAGGACATGCATCTTTAGGAATTTCGTACATTAGACATTTTGATTTTCGATGTTCTGTTTTAGGAATTTCGTACTTAGGAAATTTGATTTTAGAATTTATGCTATATAACCGTACAAATTGGTTGACAAAATCATCAATGACGCTGTCGTAATTTAAAACGTTTGTCAGCTCAGCTTCTATGTATATTAAAAAGAGCTAAGCTATTCAGGCCTTAGGCGCTCTTCGCTGATAGTGGAACGTAGATATTTTTTTATTCTTTTGAGTGCAGAAAGGTGACGTCACTAATTTCACTATTCTAGATACAGATTTATATGGGCCGTTTTTGTCACTCAATGACGATGCGACCTCGTTATATTTGCCTGATCTGATCGGTGACCGGTTGGTACTGCTGGGTTTTGGCCATTGAGAATCAAGGTGAGGCATTGGCAGTCAGGCTGGATATAGCTAAGGAGTTCGGTCGGGTCTGGCATCGAGTCTGCTCGAGGGACTATGTTATACAAATGGATCGCTAGCTTTTTTTCCGGTAGACGCACTAGAGCCGTATAGTAGGCGGAAGCTGCTGCGATAGTGTGGACATTACCGCTGGCGTTGCACTAGGTTCTGTGCTGTCATTGCTGCATATCAATGATAATCATTGCTATGCAGACGACAGTAGTAGGGATGCGTATTACACAGGCCGTACCATTATCCCTCATTCTGTGGTGCTGGAAAGTCATGAAAAGTATTGTATTTGTATCTGATATCGAGAGCACTCTATCTGTACTGAGTTTCGGCATGGGATCGGAACAATTTAGTGAGATTCAATACCACGAAGACACAAGAACCGCCCGTATGTATATAGTCAGATGGGTCACAAATAATGTTAGGTACGTAAGTGAAAACGCGAGCGTAGCGAGTGCGAAATTTTTTCGAGAAAATAGTAGGTAAATTTTTAGGGTTCCGTACTTCAAAAGGAAAAAAACGGAACCCATATAGGATTACTTTGTTGTCCGTCCGGCTCTGTCTCAATATAAAGGGTCTTGACACGACAGAGGGCGGCAAATCGACAAGACTTGTTATTTAAATTTTACAAATAAATAGGGGAGCGACAAAATTCTGGTCGACCCTATCTGAACAGCAAATAAGATATTTTTTTGACCCAAATTTGCCGCCCCCTAAAATCTGCCGCCCTAGGCTTCAGCCTACTCAGCCTAGTGGTAAATCCGGCACTGCGCCGTACTAATACTTCTTGAACGAAAATGTTGCTTAATTTAGGTACTTGTTGGTAGATATTTTAAGCAATTGGTGGGGTTTGAAGCGTTAGTTTGTTTATTAATTTAAATGTGAATTAAAATATAATAAAAAATATAGCTAAGTTTGATTATAAAAGGCGCCCAGAAAAAGCCGCAAGGGGGCGGCTTCGCCGCCCCCCTGCGGCCTGCCGCCCCGGGCCATGGCCCCCTTGGCCCTAGGGTAAATACGCCCCTGATAAAATCACAACAACTAATCCCAGTTATAGAGGTTCGTTTTATCTCACTAACAGAGGTAATTCAGTGCTAAAGTGTCGGGACCGCACCATGAGTCCCAGCTATAGAGGTTTCTCACTTATCCAGGTCCCACTTAACCAGGTTTCACTGTATCTTGAAAATGTAACATAGAACTTTGTAATATTGAGCCAGCGATCTGTTACCGACCAACTAAATCTGTACGGTGTATATATATACATGATGATAAAAGGGGCAAGCAGGGTACTTATTATGATTACGGTACGGTACGACACATTAAAAATCTTGCTACAAAATATGTATCTTAGACTTTGTAGGCTTATAATTTCGCTACGTCCTTTCATCTGTCTGTCTGCGGCTTAGTTTAGAGACCCTCTAAAAGCTATAATCGGCAATACATTATACAAGTCGCGAAATAATAAAATATGACTATAATTTAGGATTAGCAAAACAATAGGTTTAGAGTTTTAAGTTACAAGCGATTAACCAATTAATTTTATCAAGTAGGTAGTTACAGCTAAACTAAATGCCGTTTATTTCAAAGGCATTATCAAATGGCATTTTGTTTTCATTTGACTCTCAAATCTGACCCTAGCCTTTAATCTAAATGAGACATGTTCTAATTCTGGTCACCTAGTTTTAAACACCGATAAAATCAATCTAATCCATCAAAATGCGGGCAAGTTCCGTCACAGCGTAAAAACGCGGAGCCTGTGGTAGTTAGTTCCGCGTGCTAGCGGCGGCGCGGGCGCACGCGAGGGGAAACAGACGTTTTCAGTTACAATTACAAATGTATATTTCCTCAAAAAAAAACACATAAATTATAGGGCAAAACAACCATGGATTACATTGAAAAATACTGGCAATTGGCTTCCAGTGTTTATACAATTTTCATACCAGGTCGACAAATTTATCGGGACACATCGTTATTTATATGGTAACAAAGTATTATGCTAGTAGATAATACACTTATTTGGCCACCATGGCGATACATCTATTTTATGCTAACTGTACAATTTAGAATCATGTAATTAATTTTAACTTTTTAGTACATAATTGTTATTAGATGTTTTATTATTTAAACCTACTAATCACTACACCTTATAAATCAATCCCCCGCCGCGTCTGTCTATTTGTGTGTTTGTTCGCGATAAACTCAAAAACTACTGAACGGATTTTCATGCGGTTTTCTTTTCACCTATCAATAGAGTGTTTCTTGAAGAAGGTTTAGGTGCATCATTTCTTAACCCGTGCGAATCCGGGGCGGGTCGCTAATAGGTAATAAATATAAACAATACTTTATATTCAAACCAACTAAGTATGCAATAATTAAAACGTTTGCTGGGAAGAGATACATAGCACGACAAGAGGTTCAGAATTGCATTTCCAATTACTCTCGTGCGTGTATGAGATTTGGCATGTTGTCGCGCAATGCGCACTGAATATCAACATCTATCTGAATAGCAAAACCATTTTCCCGAATGCGTGGATCTCACTGGTATAACTTTACCTAGAGGTCCGTAACAAGTATGCGTATTTAAAGATCACATTTATACTGGTTTTGCAGGCGATGCGCTTGTTAAATGTTGTAAATACTCGTCCAGGTTTTGACCCGGACATAGAGTTTGTGAGAAAACTACTCAAACGAGGTTTAAGTAGGTATATCTACTAGGTATTCGGGTTCTTTACCTGACCCGTAGCTTTACTGGACGGTTGGCAAATTGTTTACGCCTCACCTCAAAGGGCTAGCAAGCATAGCTAGTTGCGAAAGGGATATAGGTATGGGCAAAACTTAGGTAAAACTCTACTTAACTGTAGTCGTGTACAGTTCACAAAAATGCATGTAACTCACATACTACTTGACAGTACCAACGAGCATAAGCGTAATCATATCAACCACAAGAGTAAAATGACTAAGAATGAGTGTCTATCCGACCCCTTTAATATAAACTAGAAGTTTTACGTTTTTTTTAAACCAAGATATCTAGACACATTTAATGACACCAAAGTAGGTTAGGTACCTAACTAATATCAAAAAAAGTAGAGAAGATGGAAAACACAGTAAATACAACCTAGATGATACATTTCTTGTCACATAAATTACCTACCGAAAAACAGGTTAAGACGACGTAGACCATAGTAAATAAACGTATGATTACCACATTGTTTCATAATAACTGGTATAAGCTATCGGAACTGCGTTTCCTTTGGAGCCGTGCCGTCGCGGGCGGTCCGCTTTGCTCTCTTTGCACCAGTCGCCTGTTATTTGTAACACTTGTGTATTGCCACAAGAATCACAATATAAGTATTCAAGCCCAGTTTATTGACTTCACACAGACCATATCAACAACTACAAAATTATAACCAGGGTTAAAATTAAAAAAAAAGAACAGACATGTATCTACGAGAGACATAGCTCAATAACTAATAAAGGTTCATTCATTTCGGAGCTAACGAAAGCACAGACAAACACAAACATGGTGATGATGGTCTCATCGGAAGATCAGCGCTGGAAGCCACCAGCACCATGCTGAGATGGGGCCATTTCGTGGCACTTTAATCTTATTTTGTGTTTTCTTTTATACTATGTACTGTTCCGATTGTTTGTGCTTACGAATAAATCTATTCTATTCTATTCTATTCTATTCTAAACAGGAGATAGGTACTTACATGTGTTATTCTGATAAAACCCCTCTTTTAGATGTTGGGAATGGGATTGTTGGCACCGCGGGACATGCACCGCGTCGACTTCAACAACTCAACCTCATTGTTAATAACCAACTCAATAGGTTTCTCTATAAGTCTAATACTTTTGTACTGATATGTTTGATTACTTATAACAGATATAAAATATACTATTTTGTTAGTCATTCGCCGTTAGTCAACATACTGCCTATAATATAGATATTATGACTGGAGAGAGGAGGCGTGCACTTGCAAAGGTTGTCATTTCGCTAATTAAATAATGCACGTTGCAGTTATATCATCGCATTCCCAAAGAGACCGGAATGTAATCTTTATGTAACTATTACATAAGATTGTTTATTGATACTAAATATGTAGACTTTACTATATTTGTTTGCAATAAACTGGGCCACTTGCACCATTCCGCAACCCGGGGTTAACCGGTTTAACCTGGAGTTACCATGGTTACCAATACAATTTGACACTGGGTTAACAGTTTAACTGGTTAACCCCGGGTTAGTGGGATGGTGCAAGTGGCGCTAAGGGTTGCTATTATATATTATTTAATATTAGAAAGAATGAAGATAGACAAAAGCAAAAAATAAGAAGTTCAGAAGAAATATTATTGTTTGATACGGTAAGTAACTATGTATTTCATTTTAGTTTTTTCCCGATTACGCTCCCATTTACTCTGCACAGGGTGCGATAAGCGTATGTAACTAAAAGTGCAACTTGCATTTTTTACATGAGTTTTGTGCATCATTGAGTATACGAATTTCACTAAATAGAAATTTCGTCGTAACATAATAATAAACTAGTCAGCACATCAAGTTATGAGAAATGTCGAGCAACGCAAAACATTTTAACAAGAGAAAACGGTCGTCACGTCAGAGCGATTCATCAGGAATTTACGACCCATTATTAGGTGTAGCCACACCTCGTGCTCATACAGCTTGTTACTAATAGATTTTATTAGAGTTATACATGCGAAATGCGAACCAAACACTCAAGACCCACCAGAGTTTAAAAGTGGCGTACATCCACAATCCTTAAAAAATAATTTGTATTTCAAAATTTCAGACATAGACAAGGTAGAGTAGTTTGGGCTGTTCAAAATCCGAACGGGATGAGATAACATTCCACTTCTCTATTCACAATATCTTTTTTCATTTCATGGAATTGCTTGTTTCTGAGCTCCTGAGTTTAATGAAGTACGTTATTTATTATACCTACCCACCGTTAACCCCTTCGGCTTCTTTTTACTTCTCTTAGAATTTCATAATGACGCAAGTAACTTTCTTTCAACATTCGTACTGAGGGTCGCATGTATGATGCAACGAAACTTCTAAAGCAAATTTTCCGTTATCTTCTGCAATTAAAACAAATCGATACAGTGCCGGTACCGTTCTGCAAAGCGGCGCAGCGATTAGCTTTACATTAAATAAATTAAAAGTCCATTTAAAGAATTAAGATTATACAGTAAGTGGCTGTTTCCGCCGATAACGACATACTTTGGTTAACACTACCGTTATGTAGAAAATCGTAATTAGCCATTTGAGTTTAAGTACTTATCTAAGTGTGATTTGTAGCTGCTTTGTTACTGCACACCGTTGTATGGGGACCTTGCACTTTGAGACTATGCGCTGAAACTTCGCACAGTTGATTCTTAGCTGGTCTTGAGCAGATACAGACCGGGAGACCTCGAGAGCCATGTCTCATTTAGTGGGGGGGAGGGGGGGAAGTTCGACGCCGCCGCGCTTCACTTGGAGCAACATTTCTCTAAAACTATACCTATTAGGGAATGTAATATATCATTTTCGGATAAATTAAGGATGAGGAATCTAGTTTTGGAACAAAAACAATGCACTTTCTAACAAAAAAAAAGCATAAAGTAGAAAAGACTAAAAAACGTATTTTTGATTTTTTCATAATTACCAATTTTTTTTTAAAGTATAGCAGGAATCTGAAAACAAAAAATACAGTCGTAAAGCTACACTTATTACGTTTAAGAAAATATATAGTTTAATATACAAAACTGTTGATAAATGGGAGATAAAAAATAATATTAAGCGTGGGTCAGAGTGATCTCAATACAAAATATGATGAATGTGGGAAAGTTACTTATAATTTGTTCTACAATCGTTTATTTTTCTTGTTTTTCGTAAATAACTCGTAAACGGTAGCCCACAGCAAAAAAATATCTGTTACGTAAATAATCTGTTTCAGATTTCTTATAAAATAAGTACTACTGTTTTTCGGTACCATTAATATTAAAAAAAATATTGAAGAGAGAAAATAAATACTTAGGTCCCCTTTTTTAGTCATTCGTAAATAACTCGTAAACGAAGGCCAATAGCAAAACAATTTTTAGTACATGACTAATTTACATAAAATTTCCTACAAAAAAGGTCATTCGAACTTTTTCGCTAGGATCAATATTAAAAACGATATTAAAGAGAGAAAATAAATTCTAAGGTCCCCTTTTTAAATATTGATCCTAGCGAAAAAGTTTGAATAACCTTTTTTGTAGGAAATTTTATGCTAATTATTCTTGTGTTAAAATATTTTTTGCTATTGGACATCCTTTACGAGTTATTTACGAATGACTAAAAAAGAGGACCTTAGTATTTATTTTCTCCCTTCAATATTTTTTTTAATATTGACCTTAGCGAAAAAAAGGAGCACTTATTTTATAAGAAATCTTAAACAGATTATTTACGTAAAAGATATTTTTTTGCTGTGGGCTACCGTTTACGAGTTATTTACGAAATTATTAAAAAATAAACGATTGTAGAACAAATTATAAGTAACTTTCCCACATTCATAATATTTTGTATTGAGATCACTCTGGCCCACGCTTAATATTATTTTTTATCTCCCATTTATCAACAGTTTTGTGTATTATACTATATATTTTCTTAAACGTAATAAGTGTAGCTTTACGACTGTATTTTTTGTTTTCAGATTCCTGCTATACTTTAAAAAAAAATTGGTAATTATGAAAAAATCAAAAATACGTTTTTTAGTCTTTTCTACTTTATGCTTTTTTTTTGTTAGAAAGTGCATTGTTTTTGTTCCAAAACTAGATTCCTCATCCTTAATTTATCCGAAAATGATATATTACATTCCCTAATAGGTATAGTTTTAGATAAATGTTGCTCCAAGTGAAGCGCGGCGGCGTCGAACTTCCCCCCCTCCCCCCCACTAAATGAGACGTGGCTCTCGAGGTCTCCCGGTCTGTATCTGCTCATGACCAGCTAAGAATCAACTGTGCCAAGTTTCAGCGCATAGTCACAAAGTGCAAGGTGTCGTGCACTAACAAACTAGCTATTGGGACTAACAATTGACTGAGGTTACTGACCTTCTTGCGTCATTGCTATCATTATTAAATAATTATATTATATTCGATCAATTACTTGATTGGTTTCGTTAAATTATGTAAGTAATATTTTGCATACCTTCGCAATGGATAGACTTATTAAAATGTTTGGAAACTGGATGACGAAAATTTTATTATTTACTTAAGTATTTAGGGTGTATCTTCTAAACAACGACCCCTAATGTCCTGAAAAAGATCTCGCCATTACATTTCCTTTCTTCTACCCTACGCAGCTGTAATATGGATTGTTTTATATGGATTGTTTTTTTTTATTGGTTTTGAGAGCTCTGCGTTAATAGAGCAACCCACATCAACAGGTAGAAAAACGAGCATGATGATAAGGATAATGTATGGACACTTCAGTATCTTCTTTTGCAGTACTATATCTTTCTCGTGTATGAGTAATGTCAATCAGCAGGCGGTATCGGTAGCGCGGCTATGAGAGCGGAACGGGCAGCAAAAACGATAGCGTGCGGCGGAACTTACTGTAGTTCTACAAACAACTGCGTGCGCTTGTGGTCTATCAACAATCAGTTAGTTTTAATAACTTTTATTTATAATAGCATAAAATATTCTCCAGCTTGCCATATAGGTGAGTCCCCGTCTCATTCTTCCTCATGTCCTAGTCATAATCTTAATGACAGGTATCAACAGCATCTTGCTGGTTGCTTCGAGATTTATGATCTACTATGTTTATGAACTTGACTCCTTTGATTGTTACAATGAACAATTCTCCGTTGGCTTTGAATTGTCTAGAGCAGCGGTCGGCAACCTTTTAGCAGCCAAGGGCCACATAGCAGTTAACGAAGTGGACGCGGGCCGCACTTTGTTATTATTTATGACTTTATCAAATTATCAGACATTGTCATTTGTCAATATTACATACAAAATAGCCAGGGAGGCTCGCGGGCCGCAAGTGAGAGGTTCGCGGGCCGCATGCGGCCCGTGGGCCGCTGGTTGCCGACCGCTGGTCTAGAGCAAGAGATGTAAAGACTGAAAATTGTCATTAATCATCTTGCCACTGAATTTATAACTTTATAACTATTTTGAAGTGAAATTTATTCAATTACCTTTATTTACCGACGTTTCGACACAGGTTTCACTGGTCCTTGGTTGTTTTTTTGCTGGGACATCAGCCGCGACCACGACCAGTGAAACCTGTGTCGAAACATCGGTAAATAAAGGTAATTGAATAAATTTCGCGTTAGACCGTCTATAAATGTGAGTTAATATGTGTTCAAAACGCGAAAGTTTTAAATATTATATTTTGAAGTGATTTAAGAGTATAAATTATCAGTCAGAGTATAATCTGACAATAACAAATTAGTAGGTACGAAATTAACTGTTTAATGAGATCTCGTATCACACTACCAAGCTTTTGAACTTTTGTTGCCCTGACAATAGTCTCAAATGGAACAATGTCGATAACATCTCGAAAGACCGGAGTAAAAGTGTAAGAAAGCAGATAGCATCAGCGTGGTTCATGACGCTTTCGAGCGTTGACCCATCCTTGGCCCGCATACCGTGGGTGTGGCGTTTGGCAAAGCATGCCACCAAACTCACGTGTTTTCTGAATCTGAATACTAAGTGGTCGCTTCGCCTTTCATCTTTTTGCGGAGGACACGATACTAAGTCCATGTATTCTCTGCACTTGTGCAGATTGAGACAAGCTAAAAGATACAAAATATTCGGACGACAGAGTACGCTAATCGGAGTCCACTCATGGAGGCCCATAATGTGTTCCCACGAAAGATTACGCGAATCTCGCGCCTTGCCTGTGACGAATTGTTCTACAGGAAATAGTTATTCTCTTGGAGGTTTCTCTATTCTTACTATCCCTATTCCCTAGTAGATGTAGTTTGGGTCCCGAAAAAGGACGTAGGATAGTTTGATCCCGAAAATCATCCCTCAATGAAAACGGGGGAGGAATTTACTATGGAAGAGGGTATAAGCTACATAATACTAAAACTTACTTTAATTAAGCTTAGTTATTTTCAAAAGTAAAACATGTTCTGGCATATCGTACCTAATGGTAAATACCGGTCATAGCTATTTGAATGTTGGGGTTTTTTCCCATCATCTGAATCATACTTTTTTTGATGTACAGATAAGCTTTTTATAGACCAAAGTAACCCCCCCCCCCCCTCTAAAGCGAGCTGCAAAATTGCATGGACACATATAGGAATGAAAATCATCCACAAAGTGACAATGCACTTTTGCAGCTAAGTGTACCAAACCAAAGAAATTCTAGTTATGACACAATCTTATCATCAAAGTTATAGATAAACACGTAAAAACGTTTCCGTTATTCATAATTGAATAATAGAAAACTGGAGCATTATACGCACGCGCGCGGCATGTTCCATCGTCTCATCTCTTATTTACTGTCATCTTTTTCTTATGGACCTTTATTTAAGATCCATTTCAGAATGGCTGGCATATTTTTTTAATATCATGTCTCTTAAGTATACTTGAATAAGGTCTAATTTACCTGATTTGGACTTATCGGAATATTTGGAATGCATCCAAGATTTGCACGTAGGAATTAGAGCGCGATGGTAAAGTTTGATAGAAATTCTGTTTGATGAAAGAAAGACCAGGGGGGCGATTTTTGTATGTCGATCGCTCGATTTCGTCACTCGAAAATCGGTGGAAAACGGCGAAATGCTAATTTTTGAAATAAGAGCGATAGAACTTTGGAATCGAGTGGTATTTACCACTCGTTTTCAATTCTATTAGTAGAATTAAAATGCCTAGTAGTAGAGATATTATTGAACGAAATACACGAAATCCAGCGGTCCAAATTAAAAAATCGGCTCCCAGTCGTGATTTATCATGAATCATGAATGTCATGGTCATAATACATTTTTCTCAAACATGCAATGAAATATTGATGTTATGTTCCTTATAATAGGCTGCGAAGTATGACGTTTCAGGTGCGGCTAGGACAAAAGGTCGTTAATGGAATTTCATACACATCTTGCAGGCCTAGGCTGGCAAAGTCCTCTATATTAATTTTCATTTCACAGATATTTGTGACACAGCATCGTGGCATTCATCCATAAAAAAAACTAGATGCAGTATTTGCTTTATGGTTCGTAATGACACTCTGCCACTACGCCTATAAAAAAAACAAAAAACAATGTTTGCTATAATTTGCAGTTTTATTTGTATGAAATAAACATGAACTTAATAAATAATACATTCTATAATTTTATAATTTTAAATTATAAATTTAACTACACAAATAAAAACATTTAAAATATTTCATCTAAACGTTAGCGGTAAAAAGGTCTACTCAAACACGCGTAGTTATATTTTTTAAATTGTTGTGGAGGTAAAGTTCAAAAATATTCATTCTGTTTTATTGAATTTATGGTGCGTTGTTGATTTTTACTTTAATATGAGTTCCGACGAAATAATGAAATTAATATTAATTGTAATGGTAGGTGTTGGAATTGGCAGCGTAAGCAGAATTGATTTTAATAACTTGCTGCCTCTGCCGCCAAGTCAAAGACGAAGTATGTATATGGTTGCTTATGGCAATTTTATTATTTGAGAAACTAAGAAAAATGGCTTACAGTTTATTAGAAACAGTTTTGTGGCATATTTTAAATGAATGTGACTACAAATTCGTCAACACTGTGGAAATTACACTTATTTACTCCATGCATAAAGCAACGATGTATGTGAAACATGATATCAACATGAAAGACTATGTAAACTTATGTGACGAAAACGACAGTCAGACGGATACAAGGCGAAAAAATCAAAGATACATGAAAATATACGGTTAGTAAAAATACACGACTCGTGTAAAACATACGCGTGATAATGATATAGGTACGTGTTGGTTATATTTTGGGTGTAGTTTACTTTTAGTTTTTTCTATAAATAAAACTTGGGTTTCGTGGATTTTTTATTTTATTTATTTCATTGCATGTTTGAGAAAAGCACTATACATACCTCGGCGCGAAATGGGGTTGCCCGCGCTCAGACATATGTCTTCGGCCGCAACCCCTTTCGTCCCGGCCTCTGTAGTAATATACTATTATAATATAATATAACCCTATAAGCTATGATATTTTATATGTAGATGTGTTATACACGTTCCAAAATTGAAGCACTCACCTCGTGTCATGTGTACGAGTTTGTCTCAGTCTGCCTGACGCAAGCGCAAAGGTGTACACCGGTTAATACTTTTCCACAAATAACGTGTATTACGCAACAAAATGCTGACCTGCGTTATGTTGAAATGCTCAAATTATCCGCGGAAGCGCAAAAAAATTGACGGCGTCACATATCATTGGTAAGTAAAAGCTGAAATAACCCGTTTTTCTTCGGTTTAATCTTGAATTAAATAAACCCAGCCGCCATTTTCGCCGGCTGACAGAACGAGATAAGTTTATGTTCTCATCAGCGAGAATGACAAGGACGCACCAACTGCGTACATAGATTATCATAGCAGACGCGTCATGGTAAGTTGCATTCGTTGTTTGGTGCTTGTCGTACAAATAAAAGAAATATACTTAAATTTCAATATTAATATTGAAGTTTTTTACTGCCATATTATTGTCCGGGTCGCGTCAATTAAGTAAATAGGTATATTGCTGTTTATACAAAGATTACTACAAAATTAGTATTTATTGTCAGGCATTTCATTTTCTCACACAGTAACAATTATTAATAACATAAAATTGTTAGTAAAATAAAGGATTTTGTTGTTATTGAGTTTGCTTTTTGTCAAAATGTTTCTATAGTATAAGAAAAATGATGAATAAAGAGTATAATATAATATCTTTTATTTACATAACTAAATATGAAAACTTTTTACTTCGGTAGCGAGTACATTACTACATACAACTGCATTAAAATGATTTGCACCTTCTGTCAAACATCTTAGTCTTTGATATTTTTTTTTTCTTAATAAGTTTTACGCTTCGCGCCTTATTCACTGTTTGCCGTCGTGTTATGGTGGTATCACTGATTTACCAAATTCACGCGCAAGTGACAAACACTAGCCGTCTCTTTTTTGGTTAGGTATTCTTTTAATTGTGCCGTCTCTTTTACGCATTTGCGTATGAAGTTGTAAACAAATTGTAACTAATGCTGCCGTGTCGTTGGCAGCATTGGTTGGCATCATTTTTTTCGCTTGATATGTTAGTGTATGGCTTATCTACATATAAAATATCATAGCCTATAAGTACTTTACTGTTTTATTCTATTTATAAACTTCACTCAAGTAGGTGTATTCTTATCATACAATTTTTTTTTGAAACAAAAACATGTCAACAAACCACAAGAGTAAAGGCGTCGCCTGTCGCTTTTGTTAAGGTAGTATGCATCTCTGGATTCCTTTAGGATGTAAGTAACCGGGAAATTACTACGAGGTGACGAGAGTGGAAATAATTAACATAAAATGTTTAAGTTGTTCAAGGTATTTTTGTGGAAAGTCGAATCCTACTTTCACTCGAAGAACCTTAGATGCAGTAAGTAAGTCTATAATAACCTAGCAATTAAGTCAGCCGTCGCAGGCTGTCTAGATTCCATAGAGCATAGACTAACGGCGTAATGGCTTCCGGTGCGAACGATTCAAACGCGCCGCGCCAAGAATAGTGATGTACCTATTACGAGATTCGCGAGAATATTTCCTTATTGCCGGGAATATCCTCTAAATGTTATTTTTAAATACGGGCTTTTATAAGCAAGATTTTTAATTAATACTAACAGTACCTAGGTATTTATTAATTATTATTTTAGTATGATTTTATTTTATTAAATAGGTACAATTACAAAATATAAACAAGTGGTTCTGATTCCATTTTGATTACGGTGAGTATTTTTATCTTTTTATTTAGTAGGTAATACGAGTATCACCTAGAGATACTAAAGGTAGGATGGGGACCATAGCTAGGCATTGGGAGGTATGTAAACTATTGATATTACTGTTAACAGTAATGTTAATGTTTTAATCGAAATAGTCTCAGATTTTATGTCAATGCTATTTATTTTTATTATTATATGCTGTTGCTAATATTAAAATCATAAGATTTTTACTACTTATCTTTGAGAGGGTTTTCTTCGCGACATTGGCAGTAATTCCAGGAATTAACAGATTTTTTATCTGAGAAGACTAAAACTAAATAATGTCTCGGCCAGGAGAACAATACTTACAACTAATAAGCTTTTCTTTATCTAATTAAATTATTTTAACTTTCTCAATATTTCCTTGTACTTACAAGACACATCACTAGGCAAACGATGCGAAAACACTCCGCATTAGTTTGAAAACGGACTAACTCTACAAACCAGCAGGTTTCAATCTCAACCGTGTATCTTCCATTATAAAGACAAAACTATAGAAACACAATATTCTCAATGTTGCCCTTTTGGTTGCCATGGACGTAAATAGCGTGAACATAAGATTTTGATGGACAGATGCACTGAGCAATCTCATGGGAACGTATACCACCATCGAGCTCCGGGCAATCCTTGTCATTCGTTCAGGATTATTTCACGTTTTTGCTGGGTTAAGTTCTATTTTTAATGTCGAGCTCAAAACAAGTATTCAACGGAACTAATGGACTAAGAGCTATAAGAATCGGAGTAGTGTTTACAGATAAATACACGATTTATAAATAGTTTCTGAGGGGCCCACTGATTAACAGTCCGCCGAACGGTATCGGCCTGTCAGTTGTTCGGAACTGTCAAAATTTTGATCTAACTGACAGGCCGATACCGTCCGGCGGACTGCTAATCAGTGGGCCCCTTTAGGAGCCGCATGAATTAAAAACACTTCAGTTCACTGCAAACCTACTTATTGATTAACATGTCAACTCCATATGATTTTTCATAAAAAAATAATGAAATGCTTAGATTTAGAGACACTAGTTGTTTTAGTCTTTAGCCAGAGGCTAAGATCAAAGTGACAAACTCGTATTAATGTCAACCACTTCAAACTGTAATTTACTTTTCATCACACTTGCTCGGAAAAGATGTATTTACACGTAGGGCTTGCGGGCGGGAAATTGAATTTTTCGCCCTAGGGCGGAAAAAATCTTTTCCGAGCAAGTGTGATGAAAAACACTTATTTACACGTAGGGCTTGCGGGCGGGAAATTGAAATTTTCGCCCTAGGGCGGAAAAGTGTTTTATACAGAAGTTTGTTTTTATTAATTCTCCTTTTTTTCCTTACAAGTGTGATGAAAAACATTGTGTGTGCCACGGGCGGTAAAGAAATTCCGAACTCGTGAACATTTTAAGCCCTCGCTTCGCGTCGGGCTTAAAATTGACACTCGTTCGTAATTTCTTATTTCCCGCCCTTAATACACAATGTACTATTTCATCACACTTGCTCGGAAAAGATGTATTTACACGTAGGGCTTGCGGGCGGGAAATTGAAATTTTCGCCCTAGGGCGGAAAAAATCTTTTCCGAGCAAGTGTGATGAAAAACACTTATTTACACGTAGGGCTTGCGGGCGGGAAATTGAAATTTTCGCCCTAGGGCGGAAAAGTGTTTTATACAGAAGTTTGTTTTTATTAATTCTCCTTTTTTTCCTTACAAGTGTGATGAAAAACATTGTGTGTGCCACGGGCGGTAAAGAAATTCCGAACTCGTGAACATTTTAAGCCCTCGCTTCGCGTCGGGCTTAAAATTGACACTCGTTCGTAATTTCTTATTTCCCGCCCTTAATACACAATGTACTATTTTAGTCCACTGAATAAAAATTGAACAGCAGCTAACCATCTTTATTTATGTGTACGTACAGCAGGTGCTCATAAAAGGAAACGTGAATAAATACATAAGAACGGAGCATTATGTGGACAATCTGCTAAGCGTATGCGGGTAAGGGCTGCTTTCTCCCATTACAATTTATAATTATTGTGCTCTCCGGCCTGCACGCGATCGTTAGATAAGCAGGTTTTTTGACAAGACTATTTAATAGTCTGTATCTTTAGGTATTTAAATAAAAGTAAACAAAATCTACCCTCAAATGGCTCCTTAAGCCAGTTGAGGGTAGATGAAAACATTACACGATCATATAGGTTAATGTAGGTTAAAGTCAGGTCGTTCAGTGATATATCCAGGCGGTTTTGTATTTGGTTGGTTAACCAATAAATGTTATATAACTACCCGAAAATTTACAAACATAAACAAATATGTTATATGATACAGAGTACCTATAAGTTCCACCCGCTGAAGAAGGGAGGGTAATATTTTTAATAGGGTATTTGACTACTAGTCAAATCAGTTTCTTTTTCAAACTGTCAAAACGATTGTGCTACTATGGAATTTATATGAAACACTAGCATGTGACGTCACAATCAAATTACCTACTCTATATAGTTTTATACGGGTTTTAAAATAGAAATTGTGTCTAAAAATAACTGCTGTCCACGTTTTTTAAAGCACCAGAGGATTAATTTCTCTGGTGCTTTTTTTCATTCATGGTGAAAAAATAATTTATTTTAAATACAGTCAAATACCCTGTTGTAATATGTATGATTTTTAAGCACAAAATGTTAGTTGTAAATTCGGGAGTAAGAGACGCAGTAAATCTTACGAATATATGTGTCGTAGTGCTCGGGCTTAGGGCTCGGTTACACGTACCGAGTAGAGTGGCGAGACAGTAAAACGAAGTATGGAATTGTTACTCGGCCGAGTAACAATTCCATACTTCGTTTTACTGTCTCGCCACTCTACTCGGTACGTGTAACCGAGCCCTTAGCAGTAGCTAGTGTTTTTTTATATAAAAATATAACTGTAACCACAAAGTTCCTTAGAAAGTCAATCTTCCCATCTCCGTACTCGTTATAGTACTGAATGAAAAATCTCCACCACAAACTGAATATAAAATTCATGTCATGACCCAAACAAAACAAAAACACAGGAGAAATTCGAGCCGTTTGTTTATTTGTACGTTCGATAACAAGAGAGTAATCGGCGCGCGAGTTGCATCACTCAGGGTTGTCAAAAAATATAAGTTAGGTGAGTACCTAGTAGGTGAGTACCTACCTACCCAGCTTACTTTACCTTATCGTTTTTCCAGCAAGGATCGAATACCGTAATTTTTTTTAACATGATCGCTATGTTTATTGTTAGTGTACGTGTTGGTATGTATGTTATTACATTTTATTCAGCTAATCAAATAATTTATTGTTATTATTTAATCATCAAAAACTTATCAAATAGTAACGAAACTGCAAGGGCGTTTGTAAGTAGATTATTAGTTGTGTCGTAAAGATTCTCGTATCCCTGCTACGTATATCTCAAGAGTCGGAGTCATAATAATAAATAATACCAAGAATTGCCTTTTGAGTTACCAACGTCGTAAACTTCCGACGAAAAAGAAACAATTTTAAAAAGAAGATTCAATACTGCCAATTCGGCCGAGCTTCTTAAGCGGCGCAAGTATGCAACCATAAATAGTGGTTGCATATTTGGGGTTGAGACTAAGGGGCCTTAGGGAAAGCGCCCACAGGGTTTCCAGCGAATGTAGCCGCTTGTTAGTTGAATTGACACGTGACCAGAGGTCTGGGTCATATCTAGCGCAGCGGATCAGCATTGCCATACAACGTGGCAATGCTGCCAGCCTTCTGGGCACGCTGCCAATAGACGGCGATTTGGGGCAAATTTTCTATTTATAGTTTATTTTTAAGCTTAGTTTGTATCTCCGTATATTATTTTTAGTTTAAACTTTAAATATATCGAATAATTATTAGTAAATGTTATTTATTTATTTTATTAGTTTTAATTTATTTTAGTTTATACGTCATTTTAATAATAGTTTATAAGTTTTGTTATTTAATAAATCTTGTTAAGATTCAATACTATTTCCATAAAACAAATCAGTACGTATTCTTAGACACTTTAGAAGACGAGTCAATAACGTGACAGCCCTAGCGCGCGCCCACCGGCGCCCGCGCCGCCCGAACGTGCTCAAAAACGAAACGAGAGACTCCAGCGCACCGTTATTGGGGGGTTCCGTTACGACGTTTTAGATTATTAGCCCATATTTTTTTACAGTCTAGCCTTGCCTTTGTATTTCGGTATTTGGCCTTTGCCCAGGTAGCACAATTTCTAGGTTATGAAAAAGATCTTAAATTTGTGTTCTTTTTTCCTTCCAGATTCCGCTACTTTAAATTGTACCTACTGCGTCTTTAATGTACATATTTGCATTTATCTTTAGGTACCTATACAAAATTTACACGCGAGGGGTTCCAGGGTTCCTTAAGGAAGGCAATGAATCGGCCAGGATGGAGAGCACTACAGCACAGAGCGACTTATGGTGGTCACGACCCTCAGACATGAGGATTCGACTAGGAAGAAGATACAAAATTTAAAAATATACATTGCCAATACCTACGCAAAAATTACCCATCATTAGATAGCGACACCAGTCACGGAAAATTACTATTATAAAACATAAATAACTATACACAGTTGGACCACAACGTGCAAAATCTGACTGAAACCAGTTGTAACCACTTTACTAATTAGAAACTTAGAAACCCAGCCCTTCCATTTAGGCACGGAACCTTAAAAACTAGCCCCGGCGAGAGGTAATTGCGGTACTTTCTCTGCGCGAGAAATCGCCGGCATGCTCCTGCGCATGAGGTACTCCACAACCAAACGGGTACATACGCCATGGACTTTAATGGAATTACGCCTTTTAGATTAGGTCGTCTTTAGATTAAGTCCGGGGTGCATTACTTGCTTGTAATGTATCATCTCCGTGTTTACTAAAAATATTGAAATATCTCTGGAATTACCATTATGTTTAGGAATAACCGTACGAAGTTGGAGCGTAAACGCACCTTATGGAATATACGTCGGTCGTCGAAAGGGAGGTCACCTTACCTCCCTTTCGTACTGTTGCTCGACGCAGTCCCAGTACATGTCATCTTGAAACTCATTGTCAATAGAAGTGACAGCAGGGTGTCATCTATTGGCCATTAGCATTGTCGAGCACTAGTACCACCACCTTAGATTTGGTACGATTAGGTACTTAGGACTTACGAATGCCAGAAAAAATCGGAAATGAAAAGTTTATTATCCAAATCTGATTGACATTTTTCCGGCTTTCTATTTAGAATGACATCATGATAATTTACGTATCCGCCTTCGCAAATTTTGCTACAACCCATATACCAGAAATTACCAATCCAGTTTACATGGCATTGATATGATGAAGCAAATCCGATTGCAATAGAATATATTTATTGTAGCTCTCGGTTTTTGCCACATCAATCATGTTCATGAACCAATAGTTAAGCCCGCGATAATAATCGTATAGGTTGCGCGGACGCGGGCGCGGCGTAAACAAACAAACGAACGAACAATAATAAACAATACGCAGGTTGTCGACCGCGACCAGCTGGGAAAGCCTTCGCCTAAGGTGACCACGCTTATGGGACTTTCTGGGACTAATCTACTAAAATAAAATCGGGACACTTTGTGGAAATATTAATAGAAAATTACCTGTTTCACATTTTACAGCATTTGGGCGTCTTAGGCGCCTATTAAATAATACAATTCTGATAAGTAGTGTTTGTTCTGTGTATGTAGAACAAAACACAATCATTTTATCAATTGAGGATTTTAAAAGTTTTTAAAAAGATAGGGTGAAGGAATTTGAAGTTTTGTAAACATCTTCCTAAAATATTAAAATTTAAAAGCTTGGATACTTCTTAATTTCTATAGGATTATTAAATCAGCAAATAATATTATTACCTTTTTATGCATAGTTACTACTAATACGTGCTGAGATTGTTTGACCTTCAGAACAAATTAATAATAGATAATATCTATTGAATTAAAGGCAGGTCTGTATATCAAAACTACTAGTGTTTCCGCATACCAAAATGTCATAAACCAGACATGTGAAGTTGCACCCAGATTGCCCGAATGCACAGCGAATACTTAAATATGACCTCGATTTATTAAGCTGATACAATGTCTAAGGAAAACATTGTTAGTTTGATATAAATCTCGTGCTAAATAGTTATTTGATGTTAACTGTAGGCAAATGTTAAGAACTTGGGCTCAATAGTACATTATGGTAGGGAACCCAAGAGGTGATTTTTGTAGTTACTCGAGCGAGTCAGATTAAGATATGAGTGATATCTTGCTACCCGTGCTGGAGTCTACCTTAACAACATTTAGCCGTCTATCTGGCGAGGGTTGGTGGGCAGTTAAAAAAATCGTTAAGTAGATTGTAAATTTGGTTAGTTTGGTCCACGTAAATGCTATAATTGTGCTTATACTTAATCTAAATTTGCATGTTAAAACTAGTGTCTACGTCTCCCCCTAATGCCCTAGAAAGTCCTAGGCAGCTCGAGAAGCCTGGTCGCCCTAAAGCTCCGTTTTTGCGCACGCTCGCGACGACGCCCGCGCAGCCGCGCTCGCACAAAGGGTCCGCCGCAAAAACGCGTTCACACGTTACTCGCGCATTGTCAGCCGGCAGGGACACAGGTTGGTTAACGACACCATTATCACGTTATCTCCTATTCTATGTATCTATCACTAAGTTATTGGAATATATATTGATATTGTCTTTGGTTTCCAGAATTAGTAGCGCTTCCTTTTCACACTAGGCCATTTCCAAAACGGGAAGAAATTAACTTTATGATATTACTTTATTATTTTTATTGATCAAATAAGTAGGTAACATAGCATTACAGTAAACCCAAGACACTGTGAAAATACCAAATAAAAAAAATACAAGGAGACAAAGAAAAACAATACACATAAAAATTAAATACAATTAAAACATTGAATTGGGATTGGATTTAAAACTACTTCTTTGATTAATACCAAAATGTATTTAATTTATGAGCTAGATATGTATATTACGACATGTAGGTGAAAATTATTTGTTCAAATCATATAAATTAATATTCATGCCTTTTACAATTGAATAAAACGTTTTTAAAAGAAGAAAAATAATAAAACCTACGCCATTATATTTGCACCTCCATAAAAGAAGGTTGCGGGAACGGAACCTCTGTTAACGAGAGCCTATACGATTTAGAGACGACATTTTATTGAAACTATAAATATTTGGTATGTACAACCTGCTTTAACGGAATAGATATCTGGTTAATTGACACAATTGCCGATCCCTTGAGATTTACATTTTCAAGGTTTCACTGTATACCTATACGTACCTATACAAGTTTGAGGATGATAGTAAAGATGAAACTAGTAGGTAAACACAGCAGATCCTAACGGTTCAATAGATATCTTCAGGAGCGTCTTCACAAACTGTTTTGTGCCCGACTGTGATTCCATCCTCCGTTTAATTTAACCCCTGGATTCGTCTTACTTATGCGTGACCCGAAGTCAGACTTAACTGGTTCTTCTCTAGATACTCAATAATAATTTGTGAATGTGTAAAGCGGTCTAGTAGCACTTACACGCTAAAGCACCTTGTTTGAGCAAATGACTACACATTACTGTATGTTGTTAGTTGTTATATTTTATATAATATATTATATTTTGCTGACGCCTCCTCAGGTTGTTAACCTCCAGTGCAATAAGTACCTAAGTTAGGTAATGCGATGAACACGTCTTTGAATGTAGTCTGCCATAAAAACACGTCTTAATGCGAACGTTAACGACTTAAAATTACTCCTTCGTCACTTTGCAACGTGCAATTTTAATATAAGTGTGAACTATTGCATGGGCGCAAAAATGATTAGTAGCGCTATAGGTCTAATGCGGCTTGGTTAAGGCTGACTTTCCACAGGCTTTCTAGTGAAGCAGAGATGATAGGAGACGTGCGTAAATTGTAATCCTAATGATATTGATTGATTCCCGCACGTGTCCTCTCGTCTGCGCTCATCTCCGCCTCATTGGAAAGGCAGGCTTAATAATGATCAAAAGTAGACACATGGTAGCCCATAATAGTGGTCAGTTGGTCACATTGACGAGTCACATATAGCTCTAAATTTAATACCTACTACCTATACCTTGTTCAATTAGTAAATGGGGCATGGGGCATGTTCAAATACCTACTCAAATCAATACGACGCGACGTCACTTACCTACTTGTATTCCTATAGTCACATACAGACAAGTAATAGGTAGTTATTTTAACCGTAACATTATCTATGTTACATAAACACAATTCGATCTTATAATCAAAACACGTGATTACTATTCGGGTCGGACACTTCAAGCCAAATATTGCAGTAGAAAGCAATAACATGCAATAACACTTACTGCATACTTGTCTATATGGCATGTGTTACGAAATAGCAATTTTTCGCCATCGCGTGGGAATCTCCGATAAAATGCTTTCTAATATGAGATTGTTATCAAAATTCGTGTTCTCGCAGACTTTGGCGCGTTATATACGTTTTACACTCTCGTTGTGTATTATTTTGTAACCGTACGTCATCTGATTTGCTGTTTGTGATGACCCTCCATCACGAAACTATTTTGTGAAGCTAAAAATTACTATATTACAAGTCTATGTTGGCAACAGTACGCATATAGCTTTTAAGTTAGATAGATTGTGAATTTAAAATCAAATAAATGGTGGGAGATGGAATGATGGTAATAAATGGTTGTTCTCAACAATATTCTGGGTCATTTTGACCAGCTTGGACGTGAAAAATATACAAATAAATTTGGGGACAAATCTCTATTTTTAATTGGTCAAATGACCACTGTCGCTTATAGTATACTAGCGACCCGCCCTGGCTTCGCACGGGTTAACAAATTATATACCTAAACCTTCCTCAAGAATCACTCTATTGATAGGTGAAAACCGCATGAAAATCCGTTCTGTAGTTTTTGAGTTTATCGCGAACAAACACACAAACAGACAGGCGCGGCGGGGGACTAGGTTTTATAAGGTGTAGTGATAATGATAAGTTTATAGCAGATACAACCAACCTTAAGTAGGGGATAGTGGGATAATGGATCCTTCGCCACTTTTTTGAAATCCTCTTTTATTTTATTTCTAAGCTTCCTTACAGCTATTTTTGATTTGACTTGTTTAAAAATTGGATATGAAGGTACTTTCCTTTGTACTTGCCTTTCTCTGTATCAATTACTTCATAAGAAAGTTTCTTCAAATAATCATGTTTTGCTTGATATTACTAGGCTTAAAAAACCGGGCAAGTGCGAGTCGGACTCGCGCACGAAGGGTTCCGTACCATAATAAAAAACGGAAAAAAAAGTAAAAAAAAACGGTCACCCATCCAAGTACTGACCACGCCCGACGTTGCTTAACTTTGGTCAAAAATAACGTTTGTTGTATGGGAGCCCCATTTAAATCTTTATTTTATTCTGTTTTTAGTATTTGTTGTTATAGCGGCAACAGAAATACATCATCTGTGAAAATTTGAACTGTCTAGCTATCACGGTTCGTGAGATACAGCCTGGTGACAGACAGAGGGTCGGACGGACGGACAGCGAAGTCTTAGTAATAGGGTCCCGTTTTACCTTTTGGGTACGGAACCCTAATAATAGGGTCCCGTTTTACCTTTGGGTACGGAACCCTAATAATAGGGTCCCGTTTTACCTTTGGGTACGGAACCCTAAAAAAGAATGAGAGAATTCAATTATAGGTAGTTACAAGTGACACGAATCTTTTGACAGCGATGCTGTCAAATGTCACGCGCACCGGCGCACGTCCCATACACAATCAAAATAATAGAATCAGTATCAGGACTATAGTTTGAAATAGAGAAATAAGTGGAAATGCTGCTTATAAACTCACAATGTTGATGTGATATGTTGAGATGACCGTGATATCGAAAGTGACCCTTTTAGGGTTAAAATTAGAAGTAGGCAGTTATATTACTTAGGTACTTACTGATAGATGGATAGGATAGATGTGAAAATAAAAATAGATAACATACCCATACAGGAGCACGTCAAAGTTTATAAAGTTAAGATACTGGAATAATACTTTTCACTGTGCCCGATGTCGTACTACGACAAACGGTTAAATTAAATTTTTATGGTCTCTTGCGACCCGTGACCCGGGACATTCGTTCCTAATAACTCTCATTTAAGTCTTTGTTGTGGTCGTTTCTTTATGTTTCGTACATGAGAAAAATTACGTTGCATCTAAACTCGCGTACATAATGTTATGGCCCGTGAAAATTAAATGGACTTATGTAAAATAGATACCCATGTGATATTGCATCAAATTGTGGGATAATATTTGGAGACATTTATGACGAGGAATTTTCCATACGGCATGAATTATAATTCATGCCGTATGGAAAATTCCTTAATAAAAGAAGGACAGACATAGGGCTCCATTATAGGCGATGTCACATTTTTTAAGAACGTACCTCACCCCACCCACCCACAAATGTACCTAATATATATAGATAGTACGTTATTCTTTTCTGGGTGTCATCACTGGCATGAATGTCATAGGCTCGAAAAAAAAACTTTTTTGAAGAACAAGTGTAAAGGGGGTAAGTCACTTACCGTGCTAGCGGGATGTGCGGGCAGCAACAGCAGCTGCGGAGGCCGCTTGCGCACGCCGCGCCCCCGGCGCCCGCGCGTGGGCGCCACCGGTGCCACGGGCGCCGCGGGCGCCAAAGCCGGGGCCTGGCGACCTAGCCAGTGCGACACTAGCTTCTCCTTGCTGTTGGCGCTGCCGAACTCGGGGGATTCGACCTGCTGGAAAATGATATGTAGGATTATTAATCAGATCATTTTGAATGACAAAATTTCCAAAGTCTCGTCAAATGGATCTGGCGTTGTTGCACTTAAGTACTTGTACAATAAGGTATTGAAGTTAATAAGCTTCAGAATACGCCCTTGAAATAAATCATCAGATAAAAGTAAGAAGGGTGAAGTGTGATCTAGTTTTATAAAGCTGCAATCAGTTTAATCATAGTAGTTACCTGCATACAAATAAACCAAGTTACGCTTCGAAACCACGTGTAAGTATATACGGTACGACTGTATAGTCGCTATCAGATATATCGGAGCGTTCAAGGTGTTCACAATATCTGAACACGCACTCTAGCACTCTGACAATAGAGGCGAGTTCAGATATTTGTGAGCGCCTTAGCCGCTCCGATATATCTGATAGCGACTGTACCTAAGTAACGAAGGTTAACTCATCTGGTGGAAAAACAGCCTCAAGACAACGCCTGCCTCTACTTACAGTAGACGAACGTATCGTAAGTGTACCTAATTGATATTTTTGCTGATTTTAACGATTTAGTTTACTGTTTATTACGAAAAAAATATATCCGACTCGAAGCCAAATTTACCTTTTTCTTCTTCAACGACTCTCCCTGCAGCTTACTCTCCAACTCCTTGCACAGCTCATGTCCCTTCTCCCTCTCCCTCTCTCTATCCCCCTTCTCTTTCTTCTCGTCCACATGCACCACGTAAGGCTTGAAGCCCGGGTCGAACTGGTTGTGGTCGTAGGCCTGCTTGGGCCTGAAGCAGGGGCACACGCGCTTCGACAGGTGGTAGATGCTGACGATGCAGACGAGGCAGTGGACGGAGGCGATGATGAGCACCGCGATGTTCGTGAGGACGGGCGTCCAAGCTTCCATTTCATCCTGGGGACAGATGGTGACTTTAGTTAGGTACCATACATAGGTTTGGTATCATAGAAGGCAAGATAAAAGGAAAAAGAGGCAGAGGCAGACCAAGACGTAGCTATGGAGACCAAATAAAAGAAAAAGCTGGTGTCGTGTCGTATCAAAAGGTCAAGGATATGACATATGAGTGGAAGAAATGGAAAATACTCCACTGACAAGAGGATACCTCTTAAATTGAAGAAGAGACCATACGTCGAATTGCTATTTAAGTAATGCAAATATGTTTTTCATATCTCATGCTCTGAAAGTGGGTCGTTGTTGTTCTACAAGGTGCGCAGAAAGTGTTACGTTTATGCTCTAGCGCAGAAAAGTGGTGTACTCCTCTGCGTCCCCGTCCCACGAACAACTGGGTGGAAACAAAATGGAAAAATAGTGTCTTTATTTCCTCGCCTGGAACAATTGGTAATTGTTTAATTTTACTAATCCTACGTTGATCCTTCTTTTATAAAAAAATATGTAATTAAATTGTTAAAAGCAAATTACATTTTCTTGATTTCTTTCGTTGAATTCTATTTACTCGATTTCATAAGGCGGGAACCAAAAGGAATACACCAAAAATATTTTTTTAAACCTTACACTTGCGTAAATGAGCAAAGGCAGAATCTTATACAGCCACAGTTAAACGTTTGTACGATATTTAATTGGTTTTTAAAGTTATTTAGCACTATATTCATGAAAATAAAATAAAATACAAGATAAAAATTTCTTATAATATTATGAATTAAATTGTTATTTATTTTTAAAATACTTTTATTATGTTATTACGTGGTGCGGCGCACCAAGGTCGTGGTGCGGTCCGCTAGTCTGTTCCGGCTTTTAGAGCGAAAAAGTATAAAATTAAAAAGTAAGAGGCAATCCCGCTGATTTTCATACTATAATGAACAAATAATGTTAAAATTACTGCAGTTTGTTAAAAAATGTGTGTTGTCGTAAATATTGCAATCTAAATGATTTTCGCTAGGGGTTATTAATCTTCACACATGTAAAGTCTCCGATTGCAAGTAAAAGTCATAAGGAAAAAAATCATGGCCGTAGGTCTATTAGGTACTTCAATTACTGATTTTGTGAAATTGCCTTGTCTTGTTTGGTTTCCTCGCATTCGATATGAAAAGTAGAGTGTTTAACTCGGGTGAAAGGCACCATTTCCGTCTCGGACTATTGGCGCTCTCACTGCGTTCGAGCTCCAAACTACCTCGACAGAAATGGGTGCCTTTCAACCCTTGGTTAACAATCTACTATAGCTGTACAGCAACTCTGCTCTGACATAGATAAACAAAAACTACGAAGTCCTTGGGTCAAATAATTTATTGTGTTGTATAATGTATATGTAGTAGGTAAGTATTCGCTTTGATGATATTTGGATAAATTATATGGTGTTACTTTTCGGTGTAATTACGTTTCAGAAAACAAATGAAGACTAATTAAGACGTTTCCTTACTAATAATTAAGTAATGTATATCACAACGTTGTTTTCTGTCAGAGAAGATCACTACATTTCCGACCTAATGATCTCAAATGGTATAATCAGAAACATGCTAACTACTGCAATCGTACAGGATGGAAAGCTCGTCTTCGTTTCTCATTTACTCTAATTATTATTAGCAACATGCAGAATTGCAGACTTAGAAATGTATATGGTCTTGCGTTTTCTACGCTAATCATTGGTCACTAGGCAAAATATCATATGTAGGTATATTACATACTTGTATATTAAATAAATGTAAGTATTTCTTTAAGAAAAATCTCTTTAAATATAAATTATAAGTTATAGGTAAGTAGATAAATAAATGACACCCACCTACTAACCTGGTTTATCACAGATAGACTCACTGCTTTATTTTACGTCACCACTCACCACCAGTTTCCAAGTCAATTGTTTCAACCCGTCATTTACTAAAGAGCAATTTACAACTTTAAATTGATTTGTTGGTGCCAGAACTGACTTCTAACCAGCCTAGGACCATTATAATAAAATAAAAACATGACGCAGATCTGACGGCACTTTTGTTTTATTTATTACGATTCTGTGTGCTTGACCGCATGATTGCTTTTTTTTATCAATGCCTTGTTCTTGATCACATAATTACAGTAACGTGAAACAGGCTGAGGGTCACTGGCTTAGAATAACTGTTCTCAATACGTACTAAGTAAAACCTAAATTACGACTATGACTATCTCGAAATGTCAATTACGTTTTATGTGTGTATGTACTTCATTTGTGCCAGAAACCATTTTAGATTTAGACTATACTCACTGCATTTCGTAGTTATCGGTCCAGTGTCTGTTTATTAAACTAACGATAATATACGCTACAAACAATAAGAACTGCAATAAAACAGTAAGAGCGTGAAAAGACTGGGAGATACTTGCATAAGTTTGATTTGCATTTCTAGAAAGTTTTAGAAGTACCTACCTACCCGCTTACTCAATTTTAATGTATGCAAACAAAGCTATTCCGTGGATGTGAAAATTTAAACAGTACCTCTGGAGTATTTAATGGTTCGTAACTAAGTAATTTCCCCACTGAAGAGGTTTTAACGACAGCTATGTAATATGCTTTCACTGAATATTAGTTAATTTTTTTGTAATGTATAATATTACTAGTATATAGAAATATGTGTTCTGTGAACAAAATTTTGTACGGAACACTAAAAATCATGACGCTATAGATGTAATAAAATCGGAAGTATCACGAGCAAACCTTGAAACCGGGTCAGTCTTTGTCTCAGACTGTATGATGTCTAAATGTAAATAGTCTTTGAGGCCGATTTTGAGTTTTTAATCTTAACTAGATTTGTAATTGTTATGATCTTAACACGAATCGCAGTACATCTCACGCGCATAAAAGCTTGTAGAGGTAGCATATCAATAACAAAATGATAACATATTTTTAAATATATCTGAATATGCCACCTAGATAGTTAAATCAACCGGATGCGCACACGCAGGTCAAGGCGCCGCGGCGACCGATCATCGCAGCGTGAAGTAATACCGCCATCACGACATCGGCTAAAGGGCGCTTATCTTAATAATTATCTGTAATCGCCTGTGAACGTGAAGACGTACATGTATTATAATTGTTTACGGTGATGTAACTGTCGTATACATAATTATAAAAAAATATTTTAGAGTTGCGACGTGAAAGATACGATCTGTGATGAGGTAATAAATTGACGCTGCGCTTAGAATTATCCCTGTAGGAAATCCAACTTTTTCTTTGATTCCATTGTCAGCTATTGCATGTTTCTTTAAATACTATCTAAACTCTTCTCTTTCAGTGTTCTCTTAAAATGTTCTAAAATATTTATTAGTCTGATATCTGGGGCCCATTTCTCGAACGATATTAGTCTAATATTATTAGTGTTTTGTTATGGCAACACATACGATTTGACAGTTCGTGGACTTATAATATTAGTCTAATACCATTCGAGAAATGGGCCCCTGATCGTATTCATCAGCTTCCACTAATCATGTAGCTTTATTAGACAATTAAATGAATAAAAGTCAAGTGACATTTTAAGCGATATACCTAGAACCGATCGGTTCGGGCACCTGAAGGACATGCGGTGAACCGCTGCACTATCGAACCTGTCGCGTGTCATCGGTCAGCTGTGTAGGTCACCTGACAAACTACAATCTATTATAGAATTAGAGAACGTTGGCATCGTCCACACCCTGTGGTCTCTATGACAATATTAATAAAATAAAGATTTTATAATTTTCTTATTACTTGTTTTTACAATAAGTTACATTACTAGTATTCATAGAAAATTCAATGTACTTAGATAATTACCGTAGAAGTGACTAAAGAGATAGTTTTCGAGAGCAAAATACTGAAAAAAGATACCTTCCCCCTTGGGGACTTAAGTACCTAAGTTCATTTGGACACCTCAAAAAGAAACTGTACCAATATTCAAAACACTACGAATTATTTGGATTGCGCGCCGATTTTTGAGCAAATTCTTATAAGTACTTACGTATGATGTCAACGGACACGGGAATTTGTTTCATAGGTACACGTACAGTCAAGTGTAAAAATAAGTTTTTGGCAAAAATTTAATTTTTGGTACAATCTTTTATCGCTGACTGTACTTTTCTTACGACAGACAACTAATACTCATCGAGACAATTCTAAAAACCCCTAACGCAATTAGGTTGCGTTGTTTCATCACAGAGTTCCTATGGCCACCTCCTGTCTCCATCATCAGATCAGTTCGACAGTACCATATTATTGTAATGTCATCAGAACTACATACATCTGCCAATTTTCATAACGCTACGATCCTTGGAAGATGGTTAAATTAGTTACCTTAGATTCCATTACATAGTTACATACAGGTCGACCTATTTAATAATAAGTTTTTGGCAAAAAAATCATTTTTGGTACAAGCTTTTATCGCTGACTGTACTTTTCTTACGACAGACTACTAATACTCATCGAGACAATTCTAAAAACCCCTAACACAATTAGGTTGCGTTGTTTCATCACAGAGTTCCTATGGCCACCTCCTGTCTCCATCATCAGATCAGCTCGATGGTACCATAATATTGCATTGTCATCCGATTTATAAATGCATGCAAAATTTCAGCTTAATCGGAAACCGAGAAGTGGATCAAATTTAACTTGCAAGATTTGATTACAGACCGACAGACAGACAGACAACGGTTAGGTGAAACTAAATAAAAGCTTGTAATAAAAGCGTGTCAATATGGGTGCACACATTATACTCAATAATATGTCCCATAGCCTTTTATCTGCGAATTAAGAACTATGGGACATATTTTTGAGTAAGTTATATGCACACATAATTTTACACTTGATTGTATAACTGTGACACCAATTATTGGTACTTTTACTCCCTCATATATTTATGCATGATAATAGTTACAATGCCCTCTCATTAATGGAGCAAATACTATATTACAGAACCATTGGGCCGTAACGCCTGTTACGCCTGTCAATCTGGTAACGAACGAAGCAGAACTGTCATCAGATCCGATAGTGTCGCACGCGCACCGCCTTATGCTAATTTTATTGCAAGTCGATAACTCGGTCACGAATGATCGAATTTTATCGATGTTTTTGATATGAAGACGTATTTTGATTATAATAATAGGCTATGAATTTGATCTGGATATGCTATGGATATGATCATGTTTTTACAATCACTGTTTTTACAAT
This sequence comes from Cydia splendana, assembly GCF_910591565.1. Lineage (NCBI taxonomy): Eukaryota > Metazoa > Arthropoda > Insecta > Lepidoptera > Tortricidae > Cydia > Cydia splendana. The sequence goes on along the minus strand of NC_085965.1, from coordinate 15,559,213 downwards.
CAGAATAGGTACACCACATGATGGATCCAAAGAGCGATTTCTTATTTGGGCGCGTTTATGTCGTTTTCATGTACGCTGTAAGGTGAACGGTAGTTATGCTTTTGGCAAAGATGTTGGCTTTTTACTCTAATTCTAATTTAAATGATCTATCTAATCATGGTTAGTATTGCAAACCAGGGACAGGGAGTGATTTATCGCACTACAAATACAGGCAATATGGTAATTAACCGTTTGATTTGGTCACACCGCGCGCGCCCGGGCAGAACCGACTGATGCAACTCCAATAATATCCACTTCCCAGGTTTAATATCTCCGACATGCTCTAAAATATGCAATTTATTTACACTGGGTGCATTTTGTAACTTATCAACTAAGTCACGCTTTACTCGCTTTAAGTTACTTTGTAAGAGTGTCGTGTAATCTCGGTGAACATTTTTTTTTAGAAAGTAATCTTAGGAGGGTTGTCTACATATTCGTATAGGTACACAGCATGCGTTTGTAGGCTAAACCTTATAAAAAGAGCTATTTGCTTGTTGGACCATACAAAAAAGATTCCGTACACTTCAAAAACGATAGGATTATTTTTAAAACGGCAACACAAAAAATAAGATCAGAAAAATCCTTGAACATTTAAATTAATTAAGGTTTAGACTCTGTGCGGAAAGAGATATAGTTCGCTGATATACAGACGAATGGACACACAAAGAAGACTCTGTAATAGGACCCCGTTATCACTATTGTGCAACTAACAATTGAAATAAATTACCTAACTACAAATAATTAAAATCAACTCTAATTGACCGAAGCGAAGCGAAGGTCTACGTTTTGACTCGGGCATTTTGCTTTCGTATGTCCGGATGTTCTCCTCTACAGGTCGCAATTCTTAACCGATTCTCATGAAATTTTGTGACCAGATTCTATGACTAAATAAATTTTTTTTGTCAATCCGGTTTTTAGAAATTTTAAAAAATGGCGGAGTCGTGATACCTGGCGCCTAAACAAATAGTCGTATCGATATCATAAGAGTTTTTTCTTTTTGATATATGTTTATAGATTAAATGGCCAAAAATTCAGAAAATTTGTATCACTGGTTTCGGCGGTATTTAGATATTTAGTTTTTACTTGAGAATGAGTAGCTAAATTTCGTCAGCTTTAGTAAGAACTATCATGGCGCATTTTGCAAACGTTCGCTTTTTTGTTTGCATAGGGAGGTCCCTGGTTCCATCCCCAGTAATTGTATGCTGCTACATAACTTTTTGTATTTTTTTATACTTAAATTTCGTATCAATTGTTGTTTTTTATTTTATATTTTTATTTTGAAAAAATGAAAAAAATCGTATTTTTTATTTATCAAGCGCGGGCTAAGCGCATTCGTTTATTTTTTGCAACAGATGATGGCTTTTTGCGCTTTAAAGAAAATTTGATTCTTGAATATACGGCGCCATACCTTTGGCCTATGCTCGTCTAGATGGCGACACCATTTTATATTTAACAATTTTTACTCATATCAGTAAAAGAACATGAGTCAAAATCATATGGCGTTCTAAAAATAAAAAAAATCATTTATCCATACATATATACATTTATTGATATTTTTTTTTCATTTTCTTTTTAATCCTGTATCGAAAGATGGCAGTAAATTTACTGTGACTACAAAATTTAGTATGACAATAACCCTCTACTACATATAGGGACCCTGCGAGTTGGAGGGTCTGCCATCTTGTGGCCTGAATCGGAAACATGTACATTGCCAAAACAAGTTCTACCATCTACCGTTCTTGTAGGTACGTTTCCGTATGCATAGTAGGTTCTGTCATCTTGTGGGCTACATCGGAAGCATAAACGTCACATTTACGCCTCACGCCAAAAATCTGACGGCTCCTATGCTACCCCCTATAGTTCACGCACGCCCACTATAGGGACCGTGCGCGTTGGAGGGCCTGCCATCTTGTGGCCTGAATCGGAATCATATGTGCACATGTACATTGCCAAAGCAAGTGCTACCATCTACCGTTCTCGTAAGTACGTTTCCTTGTGCATAGTAGGTTCTGCCATCTCGTGGGCTACATCGGAATCATAAACTACACATCTACGCTTCGCGCCAAAGATCTGACGGCTCCTGTGCTGCCCCCTATAGTTCATGCACGTCCCCTATACACTTTATTCTCTTTAGATTAGATATTTAAATTCTTACTCGAGAATAAGTAACCAAATTTCGTCAGCTCATCTAAATGCTATCATAGCGCAGTTGGAAAGACGCTTACAAGCAAGGATATGGGAATAGGTACCCGGTTCGATCCCCAATAAATGCAATTTTTTTTATTTATTTTTTGCACTTAAACATCGTATTGCTGATTGATCAAGCGAGCGCGAAGCGCGAGGTAAGCGTATTCGTTTGATTTTTTGTTTGAATATTTTTTTAGCGGTTTTAGTTCAAGGGCATGGCTGTTCCAGGAGTCAATTTCCACTTACGTTTATAGCATGGGCGGTCACCATCCATAAATCGCAGGGGTTAACATTGCCTAGGGTAGTGGTCGACCTTGGGCTCAGGGAACTAGCTGTAGGTTGCTCGTACGTTGCGCTTTCCCGGGCTCAAAGTCTAACTAACAATAATGTTAGTTAGACTTTGAGCCTTTTAATTTGGATCGCCTCGCTAAAATGGCCCATAATTTCCGCAAATAATTTTTTCTTCGAGGCAATTACTCCGTTCTCATTTTTTCCCAGTGGAATTTCTTCGCTTTATTTAATTTTTCGTGTACATTTTTTCATAAACTAAATTTTCGTTTTCTCAATTTATTCCCTTTTCTTTTTAATCCCAGTAGTTAAAATAACCAGTAGGTTTTTTTTTCACTAACTAAATATTCTCTATCTCCACATTTTCTCTTTTTTTTAATGCTAGTGGTAAAGATAACCAGGTTTTTTTCAAATAGGTAGGTTAGGGTTATTTTTTTTGATGACCCTATAAACGAAACTGCTCCCAGAGATAGGTAGGTTAGGCTTATTTTTTTTTGATGACCCTAAAAACGAAACTGCTCCCAGAGATAGGTAGGTTAGGGTTATTTTTTTTTTGATGACCCTAAAAACGAATCTGCTCCCAGAGATAGGTATGGTTAGAGTTATTGGCTGACAGCGTTTGGTTTTTTACTTGTAGTTTTTTAGATTATGTTTTAATTTTAGTGTTTTTGATATTTGTTGTATGTGAAATACCTACAAGTAACAAATATAATTACTACACTATTAACATACAGTAACAAGAAAATATTATCCTAGATATTTAAAAGAACGAAAACTATAAGGAAAAGATTAATTTAAAAATATTAAAAATAGGCGATTGCGGAAGAAAACCATTGGGAAAATATGGGAACGGAGTAATTGCTACCGAGAATGAATGATTTCGGGAAATTATGGGCAACGCAAAATATGAGAACGGAGTAATTGCCTCGAAGAAAAAATGATTTTCGGAAATTATGGGCCACACTCGCGCACGAAGCTTCTTAGTTGCAGTTTACAGGTTAATTCAAAGGTAATGCATGGTATAATAATATACTCCGCCTGGTACTCCATTCCCGTCTTTTCTAGGTCACCTAACTGACACGGGCTTACGTCATCATGCGACAGCGCTATATGATAATATGCGATAGCGCTATATATAGCGGCCATGTTGTTGTGACGTAGCCCCGTGTCACTCTGGGAATGGAAGACCATGTTTTATTAGACTATGAGGTAATGTTGGTTTCCTAACATAGGTAGAGTTAGACCAAGAAAAGTCTGCAGAGATTTTGACACTGGCACAAATAACATTGGCACTGCGTGTGCTGTCAAAATCTCTGCAGACTTTTCTTGGTCTAACTCTATCCACTTTTCTATACAATTAGTATGGCGACGTGTATACTTAAGGGGCATCGACCGTACACTGACATCGGGATGATATTTTTATCATGTTATTTAGTAGTCATCGTGCGTCTCGCTTGCGCCAATACATGTACGGACAAGAACGAGTGAAATGCACGATAACTAAATGACATCAGTTAGATGTCTTTCTGATATCAGTGTAAGTTTGAATTGGCCTGTTAGCCAAAAATTGTTTCGTATGTCCATATGTTCTACTCTACAGGTCGCATATCTAAACCAATTCCCGAATTTTGTAAGCAATTGATAGTTAAGTTTTTATGGTCAAATTAGATTCTCTAAATTCTTCAAAACAACGGAACCATACATTTATTCAGTTTTAAACTCTGCTCGCGAGGTCTACAGCTCACAGAGCCACTAGTTATAATTACTAGTGTGAAATTGCACACGTATACATAACGAAAGCGATATAAAATGGAATGTCTGATTATGCCCCTTAGGTCCCACATTTCAGTGGACTATTGACCAATTCTATTGATAAGTACTAAATTATAATGATATGCTGACATGTCACGACAATGCAAGTCGTTTAGCAGTGCACCGCGCCCCGGCGTTGCCTCACCCGTTACTGGTGCATGGATAATCGGTTACCGCGGGTTACGGCGGCCGGCAACGATCTGGGCCAGTGGGTAACTGATGGCCTTAATCAAATGTCTTTCGAGTCTGTGGCTTGAAGATGTCTTGTGATGGAACTAATTTAGGGGAATCGTTTAATGAGTCGGTGTTGTAATTGTTGAGAACAAATGTAATATCGGGGGATTATTAAGTTCTATGGTATTTGACGCATTTTCATGGAAAAATATTTAATAAAATATGCTTTATGGGTGAACAGACGCCAGTATTCTCAAATTAATATTACAGTGATTAGAAAGATACTCTAAACTGTAAAGTTATGATTTGCAAAGTACGTCATTTTTTAAATATTAATTAAAAACCTCCTCCGTCAACTAGTAAAAATATTATTGTCTTTCCAGAAAATATGACGCTGTACGCAGTATGCTACGTTATTATGAAGGCCTAACCCACAAGAACGGAGACCGAAACTCTATGAAAATATTGAAAAACATAGTCTCTTGATGAGCTCTAATGAATTGATCTGTGTACCTATTAAATGACAATTCTTTATTCTTTTTTCAGACAAACACTAAGTATAAGTTTACAGCTGCAGGATGCCAAGACATTTATACTGTTAATACAATAAAGTTCGCAATTTACCTGAAAGCTGGCATTAGGCCCAGTTGCCGGCAGAACCCTGGACGAGGCCCTCTGCAGGCCCGTGGCGGCGAGAACGGCCGCGCTGTTGCCGCACGCCAAGCATAGCAGCGACAGCGCCAGGAACGCCGTCAGGAGACCACTCCTGCGGAATTCACAACATAAATCAATAAATCTACTAATATCAAGTAGGTACATACCGTCGGCCTAAGTCGCAAACCTCGTATTAACTCCATTTCAAGGAAATTAGTAATTGCTACCTTGGACAACAATACTTATAGTCGCAAACCTCGTAACTCCCCCGGAGGAGTTACGAGGTTTGCGACTTAGGCCGACGATACGTAATATTGTCGAGGACGCAAAACGGCAATACAGTGCTTTTCACCAAACATGCGAAAAATAAGGTAAAATAATCAATTATTAAGCATCAACATCACTCGTATACTCGGATCTTACCATCATCAAAAACTATGATAATTATGATGATATCTTCCCTCCTTAAAACTTTTTTAGAAGGACAAAAAAGTAAAATTAAAAAAGTTTAAGCATGGTATAATAATATACTCCGCCTGGTACTCCATTCCCGTCTTTTCTAGGTCACCTAACTGACACGGGCTTACGTCATCATGCGACAGCGCTATATGATAATATGCGATAGCGCTATATATAGCGGCCATGTTGTTGTGACGTAGCCCCGTGTCTAGGGTTGCCAGATGGTCGGGATTTGGCGGGATTCTCCCGATTTTTAGCAGGTGTTCCCGATTCCCGACAAAGTGTAAACTGTCCCGAAAAACAGCTTCACGTTATAAAACAATAATTTCAAGTTCCGAACTGTCGTCGAGCGAGCGAGCTGACGTAGTGCCAATAATGTAAAATATCGTTGTTTTTAATACAATTACTTTAATTTGAATGTATTTTTTTTAGAGATGCCCCGAATAGTGATTTGGCCGAATACCGAATATTCGGCCTCTCTCTCGGCCGAATACCGAATATTCGGCATGACATGCGAACATTTTGAGTCACAATTATTATGCAAACTGTTCGCCATCAAATAAAGCACTACGTTTGCTGATATATTTCTATGTTGAACAGAATTAATGAATGTATATTAGAGTCAATCAAATCAGACTCATGATAAAAATAAAATATTTTGTAATCGATAAATGCTCAAAAACGTGCCTTCGTATTTAACTACTTTCCAAGAATACATTTAAAAAATATTAAATATACCTAGTTTTTGGTTTTTTTTTGTAATTTTTCTTTTTAGGTAGATGCAACAGATATTCGGTATTCGGCCGAATAGTAGGCAACATTCGGCTGAATACCGAATATTGGGCAAAGTGTCCGAATAGTTGCCGAATCATGGCATCGTGGCAATCGTGGCATCTCTAATTTTTTTTTTCCCGACTTAAGTTCCAAAATCCCGAAAAATTGATATTGTTTCCCGATAATAGCGCCTTTCGATCTGGCAACCCTACCCGTGTCACTCTGGGAATGGAAGACCATGTTTTATTAGACTATGAGTTTAAGCAATTTTAAGAACGCTGTTTTTGGAAACCTGTAAACCTTGAAAAAAAAAATTGTTGTAATTGTCTATGATTACTATTAAGCAGTATTCGCACGATCGTACAAAATGGTCCTGGAAGAACGAGACATAGAAGGTCACTGTCTCCCTATCTCGTTCTATCCCACAACTTGAAATGATAGCTGTACCGGGCCGTGTGGATGCGGCTTTAATGATTGGCTATTTGTTTCGAGTCGTAACATTTTATTTATATAGACAGTCAAGCAAATCTTGTCAGTAGAAAAAGGCGCGAAATTCAAATTTTCTATGAGACGATATCCCTTCGCGCCTACATTTTTCAAATTTGCCGCCTTTTTCTACTGACAAGATCTGCTTGACCAAGTATAGTCTGTCTCTCTGTCTAGCCACTTCCGTCAGTAGAAAAGACAAATTTAAAAAAATGTAGGCGCGAAGGATCGTCGTCTAATATAAAATTTTATTTCGCGCCTTTTTCTACTGAGTAAGTTGTTTGACCGGCTATATTTCAGTTTTAGTTTAGTTAATCGTTGTATGTAGCAGCAAGTGCTTTGGTGACAGGCGACAAAGGAGACTAAATTCAGACGTGACGTAATTAAGTATGTGTGTTGCTGTCGCGTGGACACATTGTCAATAGCTAAAACTGCTGACTCCATATCTTACAATACAATACTTACAATGTGTTTGTTTTCATTGTTCGTAATATAAGTTGACGATCTTTTAGTGAAAGCCTTTGTTTTATCCTTTTGTGTAAAATACTGTGTCTTTTCTTTAAGAAATAAATATATCTAATCTTATCTAATCTATAATTATCCGCAGGGTCTAGGGGTCTACAATAAAGATGTTTAGTAGGTACTTACTTAATTGTTTGTTATTTGGCTGTGTGTAGAGGGTAGGTAGGTACTTAATGGGAATGTAGTCTGCTTACTTTTTCCAGTGTTACATTTACATTTGGGTTTTAAGTTTAAGAATACTTGTAAATATCATGACCGATAAGTAAAAATGCCAAACTTAAGTACTTAGGGTGCGAATCAGGACAAAATAGAAAAGGCCGTTTGATGAGGTATTAAACGCACCCGTGCGGAGCTTCTTTGGATCTTGCTCATCTCTCCATACTTTTGAAAAAGTTAGAAGAAATAGAACGTATCTGCTAATCAGAACAACGCTGAAATAGAAAGCTCAATTTGTAAGTGCGTTCGTATGGTGAACAGCTCACTGAGTTCAAAACTGCCTGTCAAAACATTGAGAAGAAGCGGCGCGGCGGAGCGAAGAATAAAGATACCAATACTTACCACTCGTACAGTATTTTTGGGCAGTCGTGTATCAATAGACAAGTGAGTAAGTTGGGTCTGGATTTTATTCGATGTTTAAATCCTTTAATTCCATTCCACCAACTCATAAGTTGTAACTAAACTACTTTTCTAATTGTCTTTATTTATTTTAAATCATACATTGCCTTTAACCCATAATGCTTGAACTTCTCAATGCCTCCTTCCCAATACATATTACTTAATTTAATAGGAAAAAGTCGACGACCGCTTTGGGGTTGTGCACAAATCACGCGAGGTGTTTTCGGCTACTTTTTGACCCCCCCTGGTGATATTTGGTGAGGTTTTTCGCTACCCCCCCTCCCCCCACACAACCTCAAGTGTATTTTTTTGAAAGTTATTCATTCGACTTAATTTAAAGAAAAAATGTATTGTATATAGAAAATCTTGTTTATTTTTCTATTTTCGTTAAATAAAATAAATAAATAAATATTAGGGGACATCTTACACAGATCAAACCTAGCCCCAAACTAAGCAAAGCTTGTACTATGGGTACTAGGCGACGATATACATACTTGTATAGATAAATACATATTTATATACATAGAAAACAACCATGACTCAGGAACAAATATTAGTGTTCATCACACAAATAAATGCCCTTACTGGGATTCGAACCCAGGACCATCGCTACTCGCTACTTTGAAGTGCAGAGTGAAGATCTGTGTTTAACGAAACCGAGAAAAAGTATCTACTCATGTGGTAGGTGTTTTTTTCATAGTTTCGTTCACTGTAGAAAAATACACGTGAGGTTTCCTTATACCCCCCCCCCCCATCCCCAACGTGATCTATCGTGATTTTTTCGTGACCCCCCCACCCCCTATCGAACCTCGCGTGATTTGTGCACAAGCCCTTTTCCATACTAAACGTAGTAACTATTTTCCTCCCCGGACATAAAAAGAATAGAAAATATTTTTACACAATTTGATGTAGAGCTGATGTAGAGATACTTGGACAAAGCGGGTAAAGTCGCCCGGCTACTGAGCTCCGCTTGCTAAAATAAACCATGAACCATGATAGACAAGACAGCGTTACGCTCACTTGCGCACGAGATAAGAAGTTTTAAGAACCGTAATGTTGGCTGAGCACCTTAATCTCTAATAAAATACACTTCATGTTAATACAATCACGAGTTATTCAAGCATCCACCAACTATTATATGAAAGATACGTGGGTTCCGAAGAAAGTAAATATCGTATGGGTTCCGCGTACAAGTAACATTTCTTGATTAAGTGTCCTGTACGTCTACCACCAGTTTTTACATTGACATAACGCTCACGTCTGCGTAATTTACTTTCTGTACATCTCGCTTGCACTAATATGCGAGTACGAGCGAGATGCATAGAAAGTAAGTTACGTAGACGTGAGAGTATATGTCAATGTCAAAACTGATGGTAGACGTACTGGCGTGCTAGACGACGTGGTTATGGTCTCTGGACTCACAGAAAGACAGTTAGGGGCGTTTATCAACATACCCCGAGTAGGCGAGTACCCCGCGTAATCACGTTTTTTTTAAATGATATGTTTCCATCGTGACAGTTTAATTAAGCCGATATAATTATAGTATGACTTACACAGAGAACCGAGCATAATTTTTTTTTAGAAAACCTCGATTAATTAAGAATTTCATCATCGGAACAATACTTTACTAGCAGCAAGGTGCCTGTTACTTACAAGTCTTACAACCTCGCATTAAAACAACGCCTTATTTAATAATCTATGATCTAAATCGATCGATAAAACCGCAAGCTATGTCAAGGAAAACTTATACAACTTTTATCGTCATAATAGGAAAGTTGGTGTCTTGAACTACCTACATCGTAAACTTAGGAGTTGCTATAAAGCAGCTACCTATGACGCATTTTATACCGTATATTTAATTTTACTGTGCTTAGATTACTTGGATGTTTACTTCTTTCTCCGCTGTAAGGAATTTGCAATCAGGAAAGGTTATTATTATAATATAAATTAAACAAAACCATCGTATGAAGAATTTTCTTAGCTTTGGTTACTTATATAGTAGCCGGCGCTCAAATTTTAAATAAAATGGATAGTTCTAGAACAGACAAAGCGTGACACGGGCGGATCTAATCAAATGTGATTCTAGTCCAAATTTGTAGTCGGTCAAAAATCCGAAACTCAAATCTAACGGGTAAACTAGTGATAAAGTCAGATTACACTTTTTTAGTAGAGAAGTCAAAGTTACCGTACATTTACATAACGTACATTAACGTACATAACATGCATTAAGGTAATTTCAATGAAATCAGGGAGTTAACTACTAATGTACCAACGAATGTTCTATAGTATACCTATAATGTAGTTGCCATATAATCGTTATGACATATCGTTTACAAAAAAAACAAGCCAGAGGATTTAAAAGTATAAGCCCAACGGCTCGCCTACACTTGACTTCGTCTTCAAATCTGATTGATAATCTACTGTTTAGTTTTTACCCCAACAACTTCATAATTAAAAAATAATTTCTAGCCTTCAACAAGTCTGGATAACAATCTCGTCAACGGCATCATATACTTACAAAACCGATCGCTGATGCATGGCTCCCATACATTTCCAATGGTTAATGACAGCCACTTTCCCCGGCTACGCCCTAATTGATGCCCCAGCCGTGATAGATGGGTGACTCGGCTATTAACACCAGTGTATTATCGTCGGCTGGCACAGGTAAGTTGAGTTCTAATCTATACTTGGTCAAGCAAATCTTGTCAGTAGCATAGGGCGGCAATATTTGTAAAATTTGAGGTTATGATAATTACGAGTACATTACATGTTTTGGTTCGATGTACATTGCTGCTTTTCTTAGCGCAATACTGCTCTTTGAGTGTTGCTCTACTTCACTTTGCTTGTACATTACTACTGTCATACTTTGCTTGACAGACTAAAAAATCGTATGCTTAACCATTAAACATATTTGAAATGTGCAAAAGGGAAGCCATCACTTATATAAGCATATCACCACTTTTGGATTTCTATAGCGGCCTAGTGATCCGCTGAATGTTTCAAAAGATAAGATAACCGGGCGGTAAAAATGAAAAACTGCATTAAGTAGACAGCATTTAAGTATTGTGCGGTTAGTACGATAATTCACGCAATCGTGTATTAATTCCGACTAGAATCAATCCAATGACACTTGACACTTTCAATAGGTTTTCGTATCTCATTGAGTTTTTGGACAAACATGTAGAACATGACCTTAAGATCCTTAACAACTATGGTCCTTCAAACCCATCCAATAACATTTCATCGGTCTCAATGACGGTGCAGCCCTACTACCTAACCCGTCTACCTCCACTCTGCACTAGCGCCATGTTTTTGTTGTTGCTCATTTTGTTTTTAACATTTTTTTTATAATTTTACATTTTTGATGAATAAATAAAACCTCCTATGTGGATTAGATACTATATTTTAATGTCTAATTACTAGCTAGACCAGCATAATTATATCGAGGTAAATAAATATGTCTTATTAAACTATTCGTAAGCTTGCTTGAAAGCTGGATTCTCTTGCGCTCACACAATCAATCATAATATGTACTAAAAACAATGCACTATCAATATTACACCTTATTTCATTGCAATAGGGTATAAGAATGGTCAGTTCGATCGTAACTAAGTATGTTCACGATGATACGCGGCTAGATCATTACAGTATATGGATTTGGTCATTTCTTTTACACCGGAGAAAAACATCGAACTGTTCCGTGGAACTGTTATTTACGTGGTTATAGCAATATTGTATTTTACTGTTTACTTATTTTATTGATACCTATGCTTTACCGTTGACCGTATGTTCCAAGTTCATTCCTTTATCTTCTTTCTAATATCATATAACATAATACGGAAAATTTAAAGGAGGTACATATTATTTAAAATGTTTATTAGTTCACATACTCATCTTGTGTACTCTTCCAGTAAAAAATACGAGTAGGTAACTAGCACTACCATAAAATAACATTTTGTATATCATTTTACAAATCTACAATAATATAACCAGCAAGTGTGCAATGTGTGTGTGTGTGTGTGTGTTTGTGATGCGTGTTACTTAAGTATGTATATGTTTTTATCACATATCTATTTGCGAGTTCCTGTAATTGGCTCTATACATCTATTTAAGATTCTATTGTCATTTAGTTAGCTGTTGGATCTCCTTACTTAAATAAATAAATAAGAAGCGAGACCAAAAGTTACAATATACTTAATATGTTGAAATAATCCTAACACAAGATAGACGCCGGCCATTCAATCATTATAACCCACAAAATCATAACAAACAGCTTGATTCGTTTTAAGCAGATACATCATCTTAATTACTACATTCCATCCATGTCCAATACAGGGCACTATATACTTCTAAAAACATCTTTATAACTATAAAGTTAAGGTTTATTTTCCCACGTTTAGTGTCGGTAATGGATGTAGTAGGAGAAAGCCTGAACGCGCTACTTACTCGGATCTTTATTAAAAATCACTATTTAATTTCCGAGGAGATATGTGTTGTTAGCAATGAACATTATTTATTATTACTCTCATGTGTATTTGGATAAAACCGCATAGGCACAGACGGCCATAACCACGAACACATAACTACGTAAGATAAAATCTAAGACGTCCAAGGTTTGTCCCTTTTTAAAGTTATCTCAATACCATTAAGGATTGACTCTCAGCCAGAAGGGCAATCGAAAAAATAAGACATTTATGCCTAAGTTTATAAGTGCATTGTGTTTGAAAAATACCTACTGAACCTCTTAAAGAGGCCTCATTAACCCCCCGGGGTCTGTGGAGCACACATTGACAATATCCAGCCGTAAAGGATTAAAGCCGATAACCCTTTACTATCCGCGACAATCTGATATTTTGTTAGTCAGAAAATAAACATTCAACTGTCATCGATGTAAATATACACTAAATAAAATAATTGTATCTAGATTGATATGAGATTACAACTCAACAGTTATCGCGTAGTTGAAAGCCATACTTATCTTCGGTCCTAGTTGAGATATGTCACGTTACTAGGCTGCAGCCGGCATAGCACGTATTCACTACTCACTCGAGCACTAGATTACATTTTAATTTATGTTACGTATTGACATAAGTTTTGGCATTGGCATTTGTTCATGCAGTTAGAGCTGTTATACCTATTATAAGAACTAATTATGCAACTGCTAATCCCTGTAAAGTGTCATCTACAAACGAAAATACGTGTCGCGGTTAATAATATGATACCTATTTATATGTTCATGTTAAGTAACAGCCGAATTATCATGGGTGAATTAATACCTTATTATGTGACGACTCTTAATTGCATTTGGTGAGTACCATACCAATTAGCGTTAGCGGCTCATCAGAATCGGTCTCCATGAAGTATTTAATATGACACTACACAATAACATACTAAGCATACTTGTGCTATCTAGTAAACATCACAATGCTCGTTCGTACCTACACCGCGATACCATCTCACTAATCACGACGGTTACATCTCCGACTGATCTACAATGCTCTAATCTGTGGCATAAAGCTGCAGGTACAGTTAGTGCATCGCGACAAAGGCAAGGGAAGAGTACCTACGTACAGTCAGCTACGTAATTCTTTAGCTTTTAGTTGAAATACGTTGAAAAATGGTAGTAGTTAAGTAAGATGTCAATCATGACCATAGAAGTTATACGTTATAAACTCTATTGAAGTGGTACTTAGAACAGATAGTATAATTAGTGGGCTAGTTGGCTGCATAACAGCTGTCTAGGTTTTTGTGAAAATGTTATCGGCGCCATTGTTTTAAAACAGTGATGTAACTACTCAATAAGACGGTCGTATCAAACCCAAACTTAATGAGTATGCGTTAATGTATTACAGAGTTTCTATGACCAAATTCGGTCTCCATTATTAGATCAGCTTAGTGGTACCGGTACCACAATAACATTGCATTGTCTCCAAAGTTACGTAGGTATGCTTAAATTGCAACAAATTCTGTGAAACTGAGAATTAGGTCTTAAGGCCCCTCTGCCGTGTCACGCGCATCTCATGTAACTTTAAAAGTTGAGTTTCGAGATAATTACGTTTAAAGTTTTAAAGATTCAAATGCTGTTATCGTTGATAGTTCATCGTATTTTTTTTATTTTTTCTAATCTACATGTAGGAAATATGGTCACAGAATAGGCCCTTTAATTTTTTTTTCGCATAATTGAATAGTTTTCATTTTATTCAAATTAAATGGTTCCGCATGATCAACTCTTCCATACTATAGTGGTCACACGAAGTCATGTAAGTCAAGTTACATGGCCTACGCGTGATCAGACGTGACACGTATTACTTTACCAATATTGTTGTCGTATAAACCAAGCGCTCGGCCAGTCATGCCTAACTCCGGTAACTTAAGAAACGATAGTGATATTTTGGTTGTGTCAGTCATGTAACTCAAGTTAACTGAGTTGTGCCTGACGCCATCGGCAAAAAAATGAAGTTACATGAGTTAGTCATATGCTTTTCTCAGTAAATAATGAAGATTTTCTTTTAGAAGATATATATTTAATGGTTTTTAAGTAAGACGATTTAGGCCCACTTGCACCATCCCATTAACCCGGGGTTAAGTGGTTTAACCGTCAACCCAGTCTCAAATTGTACTGGTAACCATGGTAACTCCAGGTTTAACCGGTTAACCCGGGGTTAGTGGAATGGTGCAAGTGGGCCTTAGACTGGTTATCCGTAACTCATGTTACTCATGTAACTCGAGTTAACGGAGTTTGGCGTGACACGGCAGCCCTGTATACAATGGGCCAGCGCCGGCCAGTCCAAGGGACGCAGCCA